>NC_142670.1:37622481-37809981 GCF_964200805.1 Pocillopora damicornis | reverse complement strand
ATGGCAAAGTCATTGACAGTGGCTGTTTAATGCCCTTTGGCCTTTCGGAGGTCAAGTGTCCTGAAACAAAATTTCTGGTCACACCCCTGAATGCTTGTTCTGATAGCAATTTTTTTCTGGAAAATCAAAATGGTGAACTGAAACTCAAGCGGAATCACAAGTACTATACCCAAGTGCAGGGACTGTTGGGAGTTACAGGCGCAAGATGGTGTGACTTTGTGGTTTACACAAGTATGGGTATGAGCATTGAATGTATTCCCTTTGATGATGAATATTGGAAAACCTTAAAAGGAACATTAAAGTCATATTCTTTTAATCATTTTCTTTCACAGGCAACAAGGGAGCCTTAAATAATTCAACCAGTTCTTGATGTCCTTCTTAAGTGCGAGAAGATTAATGAAAATGATACAGTATATGGGATAGGACTCCCATATGAAACAGATGGAATGCTTATTGAAAATTTTGAATGAAATCCCTGAAGGAGACCAATCTGGGAGTGGCTTAAGCTTCTGTGATCAAAAACACCCAAATCCAAACAAGGCCTTGGCAGGTATAAAAAATAGTATTTTTCCCTGAACGTCCTAGGCAAGGCCCAAAATCTGAAGTTAAAACCGCTAAATTAACAATATGGAAAGCATCCCTGTCTGTTTCATATCGCAGCCCCTTCCCCCCTTCCCTAGAATGATACAAACTATTCTGAAATTAGTGGATCTTGTGTATTGCACAAAAAGGCACACACACTCCACATCTGGTTAACAACAGAGAATAAACATAATGGTATTTCTCCCTTCCAGAAAAGGAAGTTCTTTATCTTGTTAATTGCTCTCTCCACATGGATTCTTAACCCAGCAACTTGTTGTGTTTGAACAACATCTTCGGCAGACATTTGAATGTTTGCCCCGAGGAAAGGCGGAATATTCAGTTTCACTCCAAGTGGCAAAATGTCTGCAATTTGAAATCCTTTGTCAGCCATAACAGTGTCACCATTCTCAAATTTCTGTGAAAAGAAGCCACTTCGAATAACAATTTCCCGATATGAGATACTTCCAGTGTAAAGCTGGCTAATGAAGGTAATTGCACCACTCGGGGAAATGCCCACTAGTCCTTTGAGTGTTACATGATTTTTATAGGAGCTGAATAACTCAGAATTGAGCAGCAAACTGCTGGGCATCTCACAGTGCACCTCCATACAGTCTATGATGACTCTCGTAGTTGGGAATTTCTCTTTGAAATCAGTTGGCATGGTTGCCTGTACAACCTCCTTTGATGGCCAAATGCATATCTGGCCAAATTTCAAGTACATGTAATTTATCCATGGTACAAAAATTCGACTCACAGTAGACTGAGCCACACCATAAAGATGAGCCAAATGTTTTTCTGAGAACCCTCTTCTCAGACGACATAGCACAATGAAAAATTCATCTAGTGGCTTGAGCTTTCGTTGAAGTCCTTTCTTTGCAGCCTGAACATTTCCCTCATCTTCAGAGTCTGAATTATAAAAGTCTTCAGGGACATCTATCACACTGCCTCTGGGGCGAATGTTTGCACAGTTGTCTCCAGGATTTAAATACTCGAAAATGGCCATAAAAGTCGCATAACTGGACAGACCAGTGTAAAAAGAAATGTCTCCGTCCGTCGTGAAACGATCCATACAAAATAAACGCGAAGACATTTCCTTCTGTTGGCGTTCGCACTCTGCCAATTTCTCATTCAATTCTATGTTTTCGCGACGAAGGTTGTTTATTTCACTTTCTGCCTGCTTTAATTTCTTTTCTAGTTCGCCGATCTTTGTGCTTTGCTCGGCGATTTGTCTTTCTAAATCTGGGGTTTTACATGTGTCATCTTCGAAGCTTGTACTTGACTCACAGGCGGACATCTCGACGGTTTCTTGCGCTTCACTGTTTACAGACGCAGACTGATCAGAGCGATGAGAGTTGTCTTCGGCGAGCAGTTGTTTCTTCGCAGGCAGCGGTTGCCGTTCAGTCGGGGCCTTTCTTTTTTTCGGAGAAGGTCCTGACCAGTCAAATTTTGAAGGAAAACCGCCTTCCTTGATATAAATCCGTCCGTTGATAGACTTCCTAAGGTCTTCTGACCTGAAATGTAGTGAACAGACTTTCGTACGCTCTGTTATGACGAAGGCCTTGCCTTCCTCTCGACGGATTGCGTGTATCCACTGTTTTCTTATCAGAGGCGCTTTAGGAAAGTTAAAGAAAGAAACCTTTTCTCCTAATGACGATGTGTATCTTTCTGATTGCAGTTGGGTACGCAGCAGAACGAAGGCATCGCGAAATGATTACACGACAACACAAAGTCAAAAGGACGCGTTGTCAAAACAAATCATCAGAGGACTGACTAGCCTCGCTTCCACGCCATTACTTCCGGGCCGTCCGAATGTTCCGCCATATTTGCATTCGGTGTATAAGAGACTTTCAAAATGCTATCGATGAAAGCCGATGCAAATCGAAAACGTATCTCCAAAACTCGATAACAAAGGTTTTATCTTGTTTCTTTGTTAAGTTCAAAAAACAAATTCTCGCTCACTCGGGAAGTGAACTTGAAAATAATAGAATTTAATTGTCAAAAAGCTGACTTGAGGGCAATTCACACAGAAAATGTGCCGACACGTTCATTTCGCGGCGCAGCATAATTAAATGCCCGACAGAATATTCGAAGCATTAGTAGAATTTTCTTGGCTAGCACTGCCTTCAGATAAAGAGTATTTTCCCGTTTCAAGCGATTTCCCCGACTCAGTAGATCCCGAGATATCATTTTTTTAGAACAGATTTTTACAAGTGCGGGTTTTCTGCCAGTGCGGGTGATCTGTTGAAAATTTTTTCACGCCATTGCAAAAACTGACCGAGGCGGGTAATCTGCCGCGCGGGTAAATGATCGAAATTACGGTAAATGTTAAAATAGGAGGAGGCATGAAGTAGAATTAGGAAGAGAGACAAACGAAGAAGTACATTCATTGTAAATTTATTCAGATGTCTTCAATTTATTGTGGAAGAAAAGCATTCTCTGTAAAATGTTGTTTTTCCGGCTTTATTTGATTTTACAGAAGACATTTTACAGAAGCCTTTAGCTAGCGTGACTTATGTCACGCAACCTAATTGACGTATGGGAGCCTTACATTGAATCCAAAAATACTCTCATCGACAGATTTTTCCGAAAACTTCTATCTACAAATAAAAGCTTAGGTTGTTCTTAAAAGAGAAATTCGAGGTTAAATCATCGAGTTCCCTTCGTCTGGCAGTGCAATCATTAGCATTTCTGATCGACTTCCGCTAGTGTAAAACATCCTACGCAATGTTTATTTTGTTAACTTCACAGCAAAACTGAGAGAAGTCCTAATATAACTTTAGAATGATGCGGACTGTTTTATCGAAGTATTGTGATATATGTCTCAATCTTCGAACTACTTTGATCGCTCAACATATAAAAACAGCAAAAGTTGAATGTTTCCAAGTCACAGACGACCGATTCACTTTTGAAGGGCAAACTTTGTATTCTACGTTTCCAATGTCAACATATTTTGACCCAATTTGAGAGTGCGGTTGTATTCTTATCGAAAGAATTACGGACGAGATAGTTGCAGGTGGAAGGTTGTGAATCCTAATGGTTTCAAATTATCCAGTCAAATGTGATTCTACGTAAAACATTCGCCCGACATTTGTAGTATGAGGGATTGGAACAGGATTTTACTTTAAGCTTCGAAGTAAATCCTCTCCCAAAATAACGAAATTAGAACACCGTAACGACCAGATGCTTATTTAGAACAGCAAGATCCGATATCTTTGCATGTTTTGCTGACCTAAACCCTCTGCTAGAAAATGTAAATTTAGACAGTGCTTTGTATTTGCACTCTTTTGAGAAATATAATATACTTACAAGTAGAGCAATCCAAATTGGCATCAATATGAGACTGGCATACATGTAGCGAACTTCAAAATGGTCTACCATTCCGAGAACGAAGAGGATACCTGCCATTACAAGCTGAGCGATCGAAATAATTTTAAGGTCTCGTTTGTTGGACGCCATTTTGCTGGATTCCTTGGCAAACTCAAAGAAACAATAGAGAAATTCCCGAGGCGGACTATAATTTTTACGCCTGATGACGTCAACAGCCCTAAGAATTTGCGTACTCCGTATGACCTCACAGACAGACAATTCTGTGGGTTTGAGGCCGCGTGACGTCAGTTATGTGATACGCTAGTTGTCTTACATTGCTTGTAATTTGCAAACGGTCGATCTCGGCAAGACGCAAGTGATCCCGAGAAATGTTCATAAATACCGTAAATCGTACCATTTCATCCCCAAAATCCGCTTAATGACAGTCAGATAAATAAAGTTCACTTACCTTCGTTTTTCTGTGTTGTCTGGAGTGATTTTGCAGGGTTTTGGGACGGTTAATTCCCCACTATGCACTGATGCCCCTCCAAAGGCAAGATAAAAACACAAGGCGTGCAACTTCCAGGATCGTCTGGGCCGAAAGCCTCCAGAACTTCACAGAATTTCTTCCGCTTCCAAATTTCGCTCACCTCCCAGCTTCGAGCACGTTAGAAGTAGATAAACGTACAAGAACCAAGCCAAAAATCAGTGCGATTGTCCGCCTCTAACCACCTCGAAAGCCTACTCGATTTCCGACCTTCGCTCATGGCTCGACCGTCGACGCATGATGTGGACCGATTCTACGTCAAAAGATACCATGACCTCGTTATCATGTACTTTCTCGTGACTGATTTTTGACACGAAGTGCGTACGTAAAGTTAATACCTGAGTAGTTTGACTTGCCTGTCAAGGGGGGGGGGGGGGGGGGCAGTTAAGAAAACGAAGACCCCGAAAACGAAGACCCATCGCTAAAACAAGTTCAAAAGAGTTTGGTATCACCTTTTTGGACAAGATGATACCAACCTCTTTGTACTTGTTTTAATAATTTGTCTTAGTTTTCGTGATGGGTCTTCATTTTCGTGATAGGTCTTCGTTTTCGTGATGGATCTTCGTTTTCGTGATGGGTCTTCGTTTTCGTAGGGGTCTTCGTTTTCGTAATGGATCTTCGCTTTCGTAGCGGGGGTCTTAAATTTTCGTTTTCGTAACTACCGTCAAGGGGGGCAGGATATTGGCTGGGTATGCCGACAAATCGTAAGCAAAGGTGCAAGATACAATTGGTCTTAACGGTGTGTTGGGCATGTGTACCTTAGGTAAGCCGTAAATCCCGGGTGGCTCTTTGTGCCTAGGTTTGATCTTGTCGTAGATAGTTTAAGATAGATTTCCATTTCGTTTCAAGCTGAGAAGCTCGTCAGTGAGGAGGGTGGCAAAGTGTTTTTGCGTGACACGTGATGGCCCCAAAATTTGCAGGGTGACGCGTGGTTGAACCCAAATTATCTACGTGACGCAGGACCGGACATTACAACATAATGCGTGATTTGCTAGTTTACAAGCGCGTGACACGTGATTTACGAGACTCACTCATTAGATTTCCGTGATAAGTGAACGCTCTCTGACATAGACGGATACCAATCATTTAAAGTAAATAGAGTCTTAACAAGAATTAATAAACCGTGGCAACCGTAAGTTGATATAGTTAACATTTGCACCAGGACAATGACCTTCAGTGTTATTTTTGTCGACCGCCAGGTCGTGATGGTGCGTCACATCGTATCCAGAAAGACTAGAAAGTATCCAAATCTATCGAATGAAGGATCCGAAAGAACGTCGACGCAAACGACCCAAACGGCTGAGTTAGAGTTTTGGTGTCAGTTTATGCCGTCCGAGGGGATGGTAAGGCAAGCAATGAGCCAGTACACAAGGAAAAATTTTGTGTACCAGTTAGCGGTATACAAAATTTTTCCAAGGTCGCCATAAGACCAAAACGAATTTAAAAGCCACGTTATATCCTTTACTGACATAAAGACAGTGCTGCACAGAAGGGAATTGGGCAAAGCTTTGACTTAAAGCGGGTTGCCCTTGTATCAAATAATAGTAAAGGTGGAGTTGACGTCTACTCAGTTCGTACGCAAGACTCCTGGAGCCACGAGTGGAAAGTTCAAAATTCATACAAAGTTCATAGCAAAGTTCATACTAGCTCGTGCGAGATAACTAGTGAGCCATATATGAGTTCAAACTGAGTTCAAACCGTGAAAACAATGTCAAAACAACGACTACTGACTTATTAAACAACAAACTATGATGTTTATGATGTCCAGACAAACATCTCAGATGTTGAATTGAAAAAGTATAAAATCTTCGCGAAAAGAACTTCGAAGGTGAGGCAACAACAAGCTACTGGATGAAGAGGATTGAATACTTGAATAGTAAATACGTATGCTTAACTCTTGTTTTAAATATTCTGATTCTTTAATTTGTTTTTACAATGTTCAATACCTGAAAAGTACGATTTGATATTGCGATACGAAGCCCGAGTAAACGTTCCCGGAGCCAGTAAGTCGTCTTTATTTGTCTGGCAAAAAGCAATATGATAAGTGAAACGCAGTTCATTCCAGACTGAAAAATATGGATACAATATGATTTTGATAATATATCCGATAGGTTGAAATCTTACAGTATTAGCTTGGCGTACTTACTCCTTTTCACGAGACGCGTGACTGGTTAAAAACATTCTTCGTGATGTGTGATTTAATAAAGAAATTCAGCGTGATGTGTGATTGGGACAGGGTCTGTACAGCAATGTATGGAGATGATACCATCTAAGCTGCCTCTTGATCTGAACTCGAGAATAACAAAGGGAGATCTTCCTCTGCCACCAGACGATAAGCAACGCTTGCCTGCTGATTAGATATAATGAAAAATATTTTACGTAAGGTAATAGTCATCATTCATCACCTAAGGGTGGAGGGGGTGGAGGGGGGCAGGGGTGGGAGGTTTTTAATTCGGAGGGATAACTTGGATTTGAGGTAAACGGAGGGGAACAGTGAACAGTCGTCGTCGCTAATAGAGTATAAAGGGGAACTGTAGAAAATTGACCTCCAATGGGGGGGGGGGGGGGAAGGGGGGAGGGGAATCATAAAAATACTCCAGAGCCTCAGAGGGGAATGAGGTAACTGTTATTGTAAAACAAACAAAACCTTCCGATTCCCCAATTCCCCTTAGTTCGTTATTCATCGCTGGGGTGGTCGGAGGTCACATGAATTTCAGGGGGAATGGAGGGTGGACCATTCGTCGTTAACCGAGTATAAAGGGGGGGGGGGGTCTGTGGACAATTGACCGCGAATAAGGGGAGGTGGGGATCACAAAAATACTCCAGAGCCTTTTGATGGGGGGGGGGGAGGGGATGAGGTAAATTTTATTGTCAAACAAACAAAACCCCCCGGTCCTCAAAGTCCCGTAAGGTGACATACAATGACCGATCCCTAAAATCCTATCGTATCGCAAATCTGAACTGAAAAATTTCTCGTTTGCCAAACAAAGAAATTACACTAGTACTTGAATGATCTTTTTAAAGATAACATCGTTTACATCGGGATAACGTAATGTCACCCTATTCTCTCCTTCTAATAAATAAATAAATACCGGCTGAAAAAGAACAAGATGCGTTATTGATTTTTTTTGATATGGTGCTTTCGGATCATAAGTTCTTTTATCGTTGTCATATCTAATTTATTAACTGCATAGAGAATAACTTCACAAACCTGAGTATCCTGTGGCTCCTTAGCCATGGCCTTTGCGGTCCGAACACTAGCCATGGCAAGTATAATTTCGAGGATGGAACACATGATAATCAAGACATGTACAGCTATCATGGTTTTTTCCTCTTTCTGGAACTCGATTTCTACGTCTTTATCGGCAAACCATGGAGATTTCTGGTATTCAGTTTTTGCCTCCATATATTTGATGAATAATATGCTATTGAGTGCCATCGCATAGGTAAATGTGGTTAAAACTGATACAGCAGCACATGCAATGCTCACAGACCTCAGGCCGCTCATCTGCAATAATCAGTGGCACGGGAAGCTAAGTTTTCATGGCGTAAAATCACACGTGTTTTAAACGTTAAGATTTTAGAGGTACAACGTTCTCGGTCAAACACCATAATATTCTTTAAAGGGCACGCTCGGCGAGAAAGTTGTCGAGAAGAGGCAAAGAAAAATAAAAAAAACAAACAAACAAACAAAAAACAAAAAGATCAGTCAAACATACATCACCTATTACCTGGATCGACATTTAAGAGTATTATGCTATTTTAATTCTCACCAAAGCTGAGGAGGGTGTAGATCTGTTCATGACTAAAACCAATCCCATGATGCCAATGGGTATGACCTTAAAAAGAGTTAGAAGAATATTCAACCCCTCGATTACTAGTTATAAAATGTAAACGATTACTACTAGTGTTGATTTCAATAGGGTTACTATTTGAGAAGGTACTTATTTCTATATTCCAGCTGACAAGTCCCTGAAGGACATCGATTAATCGACATGAGCACGGAAATGATAAAGTGCATTTCGAATGATCGTCGTAAAATTGTAAATTAGTAATAAATGGTAAAGTGGAAGGAGACATTGAAGTAGGATTAGGAAGAGAGACAAACGAAGCTGTAGATTCGTGGTAAATTTATTCACATCTTCAATTTATTGTGGAAGAAACGCAATCTCTGTAAAATGTTGGCTTTCCGGCTATATTTGATCGACAGATGTCATATACACTGATTGTAGACATTTAATTTGTCTGGAAGCAAAGCCAAACATAGCCTTATAAAAAAGGTAATAACTAAAATTTTGAAATTAATTCTCAATTTAACAGGCAACCAGTGCAAAGAACGTAAAACTGGTGTTATATGACAGAATCTAGGAACAATGCAAACTAACCTGGCTGCTGTATTTTGAACTCTTTGCAGGTTATTTAAATGAATATCAGACACTCCAAAAAGAAGGCGATTACACTAATCTATTCTTCCTATTACTAACGCATGAAACTGATATTTCCGCAGTTTCTCTAGGAAGATATTTCCTGATGCGCCTTAAATTATATAAGAAATAAAATGCTGCATTACATGTGTTGTTAATATGTGTAGTGAGACTAGTGTTCGCATAGAACCATGTTCCTAAGTTCTTTACTCTGTTGGAGTTACTCTAACGTTACCAATAGGTAGATGGTCGACTTTGACTTTCGTCGACTACTGTCTGGTTCCAATTATCAAAAATTCCGTCTTATCATCATTTAACCTTAGTTTTTCTGCCAGCATCCAATTACGTATGGCTTTCACACATTGTTCCATAGCAGTAATAGCATCGTGCTGATCTACATCTGAATTCGGTTTGAACGATAGATACAGTTGGGTATCATCAGCGTATGTAAGACATCTGGAAGGTGACCACGTCTTAAACAAAAAGCTTAAGTCGTTCCTAAAAGAGAAATTCGGGGTCAAATAATCGAGTTCCCTTCGTCTGGCAATGTGCTCATTAGCATTTCTGGTCCACTTCCGCTTGTGTAAAACATCCTGCGCAATATTTAATTTGTTGACTCTGTAGCAAAACTGAGAGATATCCCTAGATAACTTTAGAATAATTCGGACTGTTTTATCGAAGTACTGTGATATATTTCTCAATCTTCGAACTACTTTGATCCCTCAACATATAAAAACAACAATAGTTGAATGTTCCAAGGTCACAGACGACCGATTCGCTTTTGAAGGGCGAACTTTGTATTCTACGTCTCCAATGTCATCATATCCTGACCCAGCTTGAGAGTGTAGTTGTATTCTTATCGAAAGAATTGCGGACAAGATATTTGCAGGTGGAAGGGTTATGAAACCTAATGGTTTCAGACTATCCAGTGAAATGTGATTCTACGTAATACATTCGCCCGAAATTCGTAGTATGAGAGATTTGAACAGCATTTCACTTTAAGCTTCGAAGTAAATCCTGTCCCAAAATAACGAGATTAGAACACCGTAACGACTAGATACTTAGTTAGAACGACAAGATTCAATATCAATGCATCTTTTCCGGACCTAAACCCTCTGCTGGAAAATGCAATCACAGACTACTTTACAATTTGCAATTGCACTCTTATGAGAAATATACTGTACTTACAAGAAGAGAAATCCAAATTGGCATCAATATAAGACTGGCATACATGTAGCGAACTTCAAAATGATCTACCATTCCGAGAACGAAGAGGATACCTGCCATTACAAGCTGAGCGATCGAGATAATTGTAAGGTATCGTTTGTTGGACGCCATTTCACTGGACTCTTTGGCAGACTCAAACAACGATTTATACGACTGATGATGTCAATGGGCACCGCAGGACCTTACCGGCTGTTTGCGTGGTTATGTAACAAGGGAGGGGTAGGTGAAAGAGAAAATCATGGATGTTCTCACCTGTGCTGTTACGGTTTTCCTTAGAGCTGGAAATCCTTGTAAAACACCACGGTTTATACGATAATAGATGCAATTTAAAACTGACTGCCCTCTGCGAGCGGTTCTGTGTAATAAAGAGATAGGCTGCGCTGACAATGAATTGATCTGGGTAGAGCTAACCCGCAAGTATCATTCAAATATCAAAGAAAGCAAAGCCTTGGCTGAGGTAAAACAACAAAAGCAATGGAGCTGAGTGGGAAAGGGGGGGGGAGGGTGGTGAGAAGGGGGAAGGGTGGGGGTGGGGGGAGGGGGGGAGGGTGTAATTAAATGCTTGATAACTAGTATTTAATCACCTGCACTAGATCTAACCCTAAGCAATTATTATTGCTCAACATTTTTTTTCCTCAATAATTGCTACTTTATTTCTAATATATAATAGCTTCTGAAGCCTTGTTGGAATACAATTCATTTGCGTTACGTTACAGTTACGTTTCGTTTCTTTACGTTACGTAAGTTTTTGCCACGAGATCGCAGCTTCATCGTTGGTTATACCGCTCATACTATTGCTTTTAAGCTAAATATGATATTTAAAAAAAGCGATATTACAAGGCCACTGAGCAAAAAAAACGAACATTTAGTGACTACATGCGCTGTGGCCCCTGGAAGCTACCATTCCTAGTTGGCTCCAGAATCGGAATGGTCATCATGGCTTGTGTTGGAAAAGCCTGCAGTTGGATAGGTACTTGTCCATTTTCGATATGATGATACGGATAGCCAGACTAAAAGAGAGGAAAGAAATATCAAGTTAAATAACGAGAAAAAAGGAAGGAGAAGTATATAAAATGCTTGAAAGTTGCTTGCTGAACAACACAACGAAAACTTCGCTAAAAAAGTGCCAAAAATCCAAAAACTTGTTAACATCGTTCAGAAATAGATGGTTAGAGGCCGCCTTTCTTCGCAAACAGCTCTTTAAAATCAAGTTTATTACTGCGCAGATCGAAAAATATAGCTTTTAATTAACGTTTGTATGAAAATACCAAGATATTTAGGTGGCCACTTTTTAAACATTAGGTAGCAACTTTTTAATTTTTGAACTTTTGTCAATTTTTTAGCTAATTTTTGGCGTTCAGAGAGCAACCTTCTAGCATTTTACGGGCACAATCGGGACAGGCCTGAAAGAAAGGAAGGTCAGAAAGATAGACAGGGAAGAAGAGGGAGAGAAATGGAGGGAAGGAGGAAAGACAGAAAGAGAAAGAAAAGGAGAAAGAGACGAAGGAAGGGAGGGATGAAAGAGAAGGTGGAGGAGAAGAAGAATTGATGGAAGAAAGAAAGAAACGGAGGAATTGAGGGAGAAGTCTGGGAAGAAAAAATGAAGGGAATGGAAGGAAGAGAGATAGAATAAGAGGTTGAAAAGAATAGAGGAAGAAATGAAGGAAGGGAGGTAAAGAAAGAGGTATGGGAGGAGGAGAAAAGGGAGGGAGGACTGGAGAGAGATGGAAAGGAGGGAGAGAGAAGGGAGAGGGAACAAGAGAGAGAAAAAGAGAGGGAGGACTGGAGAGAGATGGAAAGGAGGGAGAGAGAAGGGAGAGGGAACAGGAGAGAGAAAAAGAGAGGGAGGACTGGAGAGATGGAAAGGAAGGAGAGAGAAGGGAGAGGGAACAAAAGAGAGAAAAAGAGAGGGAGGACTGGAGAGAGATGGAAAGGAGGAAGAGAGAAGGGAGAGGGAACAGGAGAGAGAAAAAGTGAGGGAGGACTGGAGAGAGATGGAAAGGAAGGAGAGAGAAGGGAGAGGGAACAGGAGAGAGAAAAAGTGAGGGAGGACTGGAGAGAGATAGAAAGGAGGGAGAGAGAAGGGAGAGGGAACAGGAGAGAGAAAAAGTGAGGGAGGACTGGAGAGAGATAGAAAGGAAGGAGAGAGAAGGGAGAGGGAACAGGAGAGAGAAAAAGTGAGGGAGGACTGGAGAGAGATAGAAAGGAGGGAGAGAGAAGGGAGAGGGAACAGGAGAGAGAAATAGTGAGGGAGGACTGGAGAGAGATGGAAAGAAAGGAGAGAGAAGGGAGAGGGAACAGGAGAGAGAAAAAGTGAGGGAGGACTGGAGAGAGATGGAAAGGAAGGAGAGAGAAGGGAGAGGGAACAGGAGAGAGAAAAAGTGAGGGAGGACTGGAGAGAGATGGAAAGGAGGAAGAGAGAAGGGAGAGGGAACAGGAGAGAGAAAAAGTGAGGGAGGAATAAAGAGAGAAAGAGTGGAAGGTGAGGTTGGGGGAAGGGGGGAGGCCACAGGGATGGAGGATGGCGAAGGGAAGTAAGGTGAGACGTAGGAAGTAAGTCGTCGAGCGAAAGCAAAGGATGATGAAGAGGAAATGAAGCGAGAGCCCTTACTTTTAGACTTCAGTGCCCTATTCGATTAACCCTTTAACCCTTAAGACTGATTAGTAACTATTTTCTCATATCAGTATCATCCCTAAAACAAACATTGAGGTCATGAGAATAAAGGAAATGATCAGCAACTAAAGAGGCTCTTAATCGTTTAACAAATTCTCTTTGTCAATATCATAGGAAATGTATAGAGAATGTTTAGAGAAAATGTATCCTGATGTTAAGGTGTAAAAGGTTAATAACTCTTTTCTGAGTAGCGCAACATACCTGATTTTCCTGCGGCGACTGACGCCCAGCTTCACTGCTCCGAGCAGTTGCCACGGCGAGAATGATCTCACAGATGGTAAATATGACAATCAAGGCATGTATGGCTATCATGGTGTTTTCCTGGTCTTCAAACTTGATTTTTGCGTCTTTAACCCAAAAGAAGGGAAAACCCTCTGTATTATTGTATTTGTAGTACTTGAAATGCAATAAAACTTTCAAAGCCCACGAATACGCATCAAGTACCACCGCAGAAACCACAACAGAGGCAATACTAATTGAAGTGAGCCAATTTATCTGAAATTATGATATCAGAGGAGAAGGCAATCATTTTCTGAACTTCAAATATAAATATGCATGCTCTTTGCTTATGGAAAAATCTTTTCTCATGGAAAAATCAAAAGCGGAAGAAAGTCCAGTATAAAACAAAAACAAACAAACAAACAAACAGAGAGAAAACAGGTCCAAAGAAGAGAGAAAGAGTACCATTCTGCTGTGAAGTGCGCGATGCAAACAAAATATACAAATAACTTGAAAAACGAGCCCTAAGACGAGCGGTTGCCGCGAAAATTCCCCCAGGGGACTTGTTTAGGTTCGAGATTATTACACCCTCCTAATTTAATAATTTTTATTTGAAAATACGTTTATCTAAATAAATCGGGTGCCTTTAAAGATTTCAAAACGTTTTCTTATAGGAAGAAAGGAAAAACGATTTTTTTTCGGCCTCTGAAGATGGGAAATAACCTTAAGTGCTGGAAATTTACTTTCACGTTGGTGAACAACTGTTTTAAAAATAAAAGCTAAGTTTTCCCTTTGTCTCACGATGTAGTCACGTGTGATGTAGATTGCGACGTTTCGACTGCATACTTCTAGTCTTCTCCCGGCAGACAAAGGGCGCGCTAGTGTAGTCATGGATACCGACACCTACCGAGCTAAAATGTCTACGCTCATTGAGAACGGACCATACCAGCTCCTTAACAAAGATCCGACAGACCGTCTGACCTGCAAGTTATCGGAAAAGCTGCTTAGCTTGAAGCGAAGTGGATATCTATCAGAGGCCGTTTACAACAAGATCAGACCCCGACACAAACAGCCGCTTATAATCTACGGTTTACCGAGGATCCGTAAGGCCGGTATACCGCTAAGACCTAATGTGTCGTGCGTAAACACACCTTTGCATATGATGTATCCGCTTACTTAGCCAACAACTTGTCTCCTCTAACAGGAAAGTCAGGGTACACCGTGACCAATTCAGCTCACTTCGTATCCACCGTCAGCAATGAGATGATCCTAGACAACGAGATCATGGTATCTTTCGACGTAGAGTCGCGGTTTACCAACGTTCCTATGGACGCCGCTGTACAAGCCGCACTGCAGAAACTCGAGGACGACCCTAGCCTTGCAGACCGCACCACGCTAACGCCTGTACAGATCACTGACCTTTTGACCTTCATATTGAGATCCACATACTTCCAGTATAACGGATCGATTTACGAGCAAAAAGACGGCGCCGCCATAGGGAGTCCGGTTTCCGCTGTTCATTAGCTAACCTCTACATGGAGAGTTTCGAAGAATAGGCGATAACTACATCATCTTACGAGACTAGGATCTGAAAACGCTACGTGGACGATACCTTTACCATCCTGGATCGCGAAAACGTGGATGACTTCTTACAGCATCTAAACAACCAGCAGCCTTCCATCCGCTTCACCATGAAGACAGAGAATGACAACAAACTCGCCTTCCTAGACACCGCAGTTTTAAGAGAACCTGACGGCCGCCTCACTACCAGCGCATACAGGAAGCCCACGCACACCGATCAATACTTAACGTATGATTCACACCACCCTCAATCAGAAAGACGTGGTATTGCTAGGTGCCTTCACGAGCGCGCCAAACGTCTCGTAACAAAACCCTCTGTCATCTCCGAGGAGAAAAAATATATGTCATCTGTTCTGGTTTCTAACGGTTATCCTTTTTCTTTATTGAAGAAACTTACCAGGACCGTAAAACCAAACAACAGTGCCAAACCCGCCAGCGAGTTCAAAGCTACTGCGGTTAAGGAGCGCGATCGAGACATCCGACTCGCCCATACCGAGACCTCTGCCGTTTCAGAGCATGCTCACAACACCGGACACAAGCCACGCTGGAACGAAGTAAGGTTTATTGATCGTGACCCTTATTACTACACGCGCAAGGTCAAAGAGGCAATTTATACAAGACTTCACTCTCACAACATCAACAGGGATAATTGAAAAGAAATTCCAGAAGCATGGATGCCCACGAAAAAACACAAGAACAGGAGAGCCTTGCGACAGCGGACCGCCGAGGGAGCATATCACTGAGTGAAACAGCAAGGATCGAAATGCACCAATCAGAGCTGTTGAAAAACAACTAATCACAGAAGAGCATCATGCTTTACAAGATCACGCATGACCAGTCGACCTCATCACCTGAAGAAGACTAGCGGTATGCAGTCGAAACGTCGCGATCTACATCACACGTAAGTAAGATGTTATTTTCTTTTCGCATAACTAATCTTATAACAGGTAATTTAGTGTTAACAACTAGGTTGAAAACGTAAATTGGCCACCATAAACCCACACACAACCCACAATTCCTCCTATTGCTCTGACGAAGGGCTTACACTCGAAACGTCAGCTTTTTTACTCTTTACGGTGGCCAATTTACGTTTTCAACCTAGTTGTTAACACTAAATTACCTGCTATACTCTCCCACCGACGCAGCACCACAGTTTCTTTCTAATAACATATAAATTTGTAATCATTCTCACCAGAATCGGGGAGCGTCTGGAACTGATTGCCAGAATAAATCCCATAATGCTCGCTGGCACAACCTATCCAAGCAAGAAGCAAAATTTAGGTTTTGGAAATCAAGTAAAATGCCTGAAAAAGAGTTGTGTTTACAAAACCATTACAAGCTTGTTTATACGGTTGCAGACGAGTTTCAAAACCCGAGGGAGTATTTATTAAAAGATGTTAAATATCATTGTATATTATTGTTTTGATCGTGCGCGGTTGTTTTAATCGAACGCACAAGCTGCTTTCCTACGCTTATCTCGTGTTCTCCCAACCTCCCGCGTGTTTACATCAGGCTATGTAAACACGGTAACCATTTTACATTTCTTCACTAGTAAATTTTTCAAAGACTACAAATTGCACCACAAAAATACTACAATTTTGTTAGTCTTCCAAAAAAAATTAATTTACTCGTGCTTAATTATTCCAAATGGCACTAGAAGTCATTTGATTACCTATACTAATACTGTAATGAGTTAGGTTGAAACTTGGTTAAAAAAAGTTCCCCACGGCTGTTCTCACCACTCAGTTATAAGGAAATCATAAGCGTTGCATCGAAAAACATTGCAATAAATTATGCATGGGATTCGACACATCATAAATACAGTGCGGCTTCCTTCTGGATTGTGCCAACACAGCCCAACCTAAACTGATCCGAATGCCGCTCTCCTATCGGGCATAATAACCGATAACTTCGACTCGGCGCAGTGTTTATAATATAATAAGCTTTGCCTTGCGATACGGCGGTATGACGACTTGATTTCAAACGGCGTGCACTTGTTGTGAAAAAATAATTAATTTTCCTTCCCCCAATAGTTCATGTATTCTATGATTTTTTTCATTATATTTCATATTAAATACAATACAGACAAAAATCAGTTATCGACTCTGAAAAATGCAGTTTTCAGGTAACACAAAATCAGAGAGAGATAATTCAGTGTACAAAAGGTAACTCTGCATGTTTAGCTACTCTTGCTTATTTACTGTGTTCCTAATTGCACTCGGAATCGTTTGAGTGCCTGAGCTGATATTGAACTCATCTCAATATTACGTCTTGGTGCGAATGAATTAAATGTCTTGTTTAAGACTACTGCCATGCTTTACACAGTCAACTAATTTTGTATGGTATTACGTCCTATCCGCTTATAAAATTAATTCCTCTACGGCAATATAAACAATTCTATCTTACTTCTGTAGTCTCAACTTTGACTTTTCTTAGAAGAACAGATTTCGCTTCCCTATCTAACTTTCGCAGCCGTAAAAATATTTGTATTCACTTTATGAACACCATACCTTGTTAGCACTTATCGCTAGCTCTTAGGCTAAATATTGAGCGCCATTAGGTAAAAAAGTAGCTGTGAGGGTTGTGTGAAATTTAGTCACAGTGGTCGGATTATTAAAACGAAGAGAAGCACCAGCAAAAAGGAGTTTTACATCTTCGCCATGAACTTCGAATTTCTCGTATTTAAATCGTGTCAAAAGCACGAGCGTAGACAATAAAACACCTGTAGTTCGATGTTCTGGGCACGTGTACTTACAAGAGCTGCTATCCAGCATGGCATCAACAAATGGCTGAGGTATATGTAACGTACTTCAAAATGGTCCACGATGCCGAGTGTAAAAAGGATAACTGACATTACCAGCTGAATTTTCGAAATGATTTTCAATTCTTGCCGACTGAACGCCATGTCTAGTTTAATATATTTGCGACACGTTTAATTAATGAAACATGCCCATTATCTCGTTCCCAGACTTGTTGCAGTGATAGCCGGTCTTGGCCAATGATGGCTTTGAGAACGAGATCATGTTTAGTCATTTAACGACAGCGAACTACAGTGAATTAGCAAATATTCATTTAGAAACACTCCCTGGAGCTTGGGAAAGAAAATGTTAAACTGAATCGAGTACGATTTGTTAGTAAGGCTTTTTTAATTATTATTTCTCGTACTACGTGACAGCTTTTTGAGCGGTCAATTTGAAGGTCAAACTAATTATTAAAACGTCTACAAATTTGAATATCTCCTCCCCTCTAAACACGTCTTGGGATCCAATGTGCTTCAGCAAGATTTGAGGAATATCTTGTGATATATTGTTTATATAGATCCGTGCAGTCAAGGCAATTGGGCAATCAAAGTTTTCCTACATGGCTGTTTACGAGATGATCAGTAATTGTAAAGCTTAAAACATTGTATGATGATATTGTTTGTGAATGCACTGACAGATAAAGAACCAAGGTTCAGGAAGTATTTTTGAAAAATATTAATTAAACGACCGACCGACCGACCGACTGACTGATTGACTGACTAACCAAATAATACTATACATGTAGTGGTACACGGTTATCGCTCACAGCCTGCGAGAAATTCATCTGCAAAGAGTCAAGAAAAATACAAATCGTATAAAATTAAAAAGGCGTCAGAAGAAGTTGCTAGTTCCTCTAAAATACATTTTGTAGCTATTTTGCAGCGCAAGTTGATCATGGTCTCAAGATAAATGTATCTGGTCTATCTACCGTGAATAATTGCACATATACATTCAACGTGGTGGAGAATGAATGGATGCCTCCTGAAGCACAATTACACTAGTTTACGTTTTTTACAGAATTAAGAAAGGTCTCTGCATGCTGCTCAGAGCCAAGCCCATGAAACCAGCGTGAAACACTTGAAAAATAGGAAGGTATAAAAAAAATGTCATTAGAAATGCTACTTTTTTCACACCGGTTACCAAATAGCGTTGCCGCGTGCGCCCTGATTGAACAAACATGTTGTAGATCGATGAGACATATTTATTTTGTCAAACAGATATATCCCATGCATGTTGCCGATTGTTGAACTGACACACGGTGACATTTTCTGGAATACAACTTGACTGAAACCAAAAGATAGAGTCAGTCTGGCTTAAGAAGTTCAAGGTAATGTTTTTTAATTAATGGAATGCATATAAAAATTTCAGCACGCTCATTGGCTGCGAACACTTTGATTTATCCCATGCAGTGCAGGAAGTTGATTGTGAGGGCGAACAGTTGAAATCGAGTGCAAAAAGTTGAAATCAGTTTGGTATACAACAAAGTTGCGAAAGAACAACAAAACAAAGTGGCAGACAAGTTATGAAAAAGTAACAACGTTTGAATTCAGAATTGGAGGGACAGTGATGAGGAAAAAAACACCCGACAAAGCACAAACAACTGGCTAACAGTCTAGAGATCTTGGAAAGTATATTGACTTACAAACCAGAGGTCACGTTCATACGAAAGACGGGGAGTATTAAGGGCGCGATGGCCTTTGTGTACTGGTTATTGCTATATAGCGATACCTAACTGAGAGGGTGTCAAAGCTTGATTATTCGCGACAGAGTGTTTAAAAGCCGGAAGCAAGTTCTTGCGGCGGAAGCGGCCGAACCAGTGACGGAGCCATAACACGAAATAAGAACGACAAAGAGAGTCAAATAAATTTAACTTGTATATCATAAACAAGTCATCAGAAGATTTGCTCTCGTAAAATGTGTCTAGGACTACACTAGTGCGGCCTTTTCCGCTGACAGAATAGTGATAGTGTCGTCTTGTTTTAGATTCTTAAGGGCTTCTTGCATATCCTTCGTTATGTTAGGCTTGGGTGGTTTGCCCTGTTGAAGGATACCGTTTATAGTTCGTCTTACGGTGTCTGCTTGCTCTAAATCAAGCGTTTTGGTGACTGTTTCGGTGGCTGGTATGTTGGATGAAGTTAGTGCGAAATTCAACCCTTTCGTGGTGTTAAATATTCTTTGGGTATTAACTCTGATCTTTTCAAGTATTTTACTGGCCTCATCTGCCGAAAGAGTGGCTGTTATGCTTCTCGCAGTAGATTCAGTCTCTTTTTTCGCGTCTCCCATAGCTTTCTGGGTAAGTAGTATTCGTTCTCTGAGGAAACTTTTGGAGGCTAGTTCGGCTACTCAACCCGACCAAAGGCGCTCGTATAGACGACTTACTCAGAGAGCTAAGGGAGACGCGACAAAAACTGTTCGTTTGAACGCACGCATGGCAGAATCTTATTAGATTAGACGTTTGCCATGTTGGACCAGACGAAAATTGGGTACCGAATATTGGATCCCGAAAATTAACGACAAACAAAAACAAAAGTAAGCTAGAGCTATTCAGATTTAATCCCTTCAAGATACAAATATGTACAAGCAAATAAACAGCAGCATTTCACGCGGTGAAGCTGAAAAAAAGTCGGAAGTTGATGACAGTATTTCTACATTCGTGGAAGTTACTCGTTAATTATATTTCACGCTTTCTTCAAGCTACGAAACATATTTTGATCTTCAGATATCTAGCAAAAATCTCGGGCACGAAATGACATAAATTACTGCAATTAATCAATCAATTTATGTATTTAACGTGGTCAGTACACTTAGCTAAAAAACTAGTTTACGGGTACGCCACGAAAAAAGAAAAAAAAAAGGAATAGAAAAAATGGAAGAAAGATTAAAAAGAAGATTAAAAACTAATTAATATCAAAATATAAAAAATTAAATGCTAATTTTACTTCTAATAACATTCTCGGTTTTGTGGTTGTAACAATTAATTTGCTATCATGGCGTTAAAAAAGGATAAATTACATCAGGCCGCCCTCTGTACAGCAGTGTATGGAACTGATACCATCTAAGCTGCCTCTTGATCTGAACTCGAGAACAACAAAGGGACATCTTCCTCTCCCACCAGACGATAGGCAGCGCTTGCCTGTTTAGATATAATAAAAAATATTTTACGTAAGGTACTAGTCAATATTTATCATTTTGGGGTGGGGGCATGGGGTAGGGGTGGGAGGTTTTTTGGAGAGATTACTAGGATTTGAGGGGAAACGGAGAGGAAGAGTCATCGCTAATAGAGTATAAGGGGGGGGGGGACTGTAAAAAATTGACCTCCAATAAGGGGAGGGGAAGCAGAAATCATAAAACACGTCCAGTGCCTTAGAGGGGAATGAGTTTACTGTTATTGTAAAACAAACAAAACCTTCCGATCCCCCAAGTCCCCTTAGGTGACAAACAACTTCATTATTCATCACTGGGGTGGTCTGAGGTCTTTCAGGGGGTCAGGGGGAATGGAGGGTGGACCAATCGTCGCTAACAGAGTATAAAGGGGGGGGGAGGCTGTAGACAATTGACCGCGAACAAGGGAAGGGGGGATCATAAAAATACTCCAGAGCCTTTTGAGGGGGGGGGGGGGGTGAAAGTGGTAAATTTTATTGTAAAACAAACAAAACCCTCGGGTCCCCAAAGTCCCCTTAGCTGAAAAAAAAATGACTGATCCCTAAAATCCTCTCAAAGTAATGCAATTCTGAATTAAAAAATTTCGCGTTTGCAAAACAAAGAAATCACATGAGTACTTGAATGATCTTTTCAAAGATGACATTGTTTACATCAGGAGTACGTAACATTACTGAAGTTTTTGATGTAGTGCATTCGGATCATAAGTTCTTTTATCGTTGTCATATCTAATTTATTACTTGCATATAGAGTAACTGCACAAACCTGGGTGTCTTGAGGCTCCTTAGCCATGGCCTTTGCGGTTAGGACACTTGCCATGGCAAGTATAATTTCGAGGATGGAACACATGATAATCAAGACATGTACAGCTATCATGGTTTTTTCCTCTTTCCGGAACTCGATTTCTACGTCTTTTTCAGCAAACCATGGAGGTTTCTGGTCTTCTTTACTAGTTTGTGCCTCGAAATATTTGATGATCAATATGCTATTGAGTGCCATCGCATAGGTAATGATGGTTAGTACTGATAGAGCGGCACATGCAATGCTCACTGACCTCAGGCCGCTCATCTGCAACAATGAATGGCACGGGAAGCTAAGTTTTCATGGCGTAAAATCACTCGTGTTTTAAACGTTAAGATTTTAGAGGTACAAAGTTCTCGGTCAAACACCACAATATTCTTTAAAGGGTACGTTCAGCGGAAAAAATATCAAAAGAAGCAAAGAATGATAAAAAACAAACAGGGAAGTCTGTTAAAAGTATTATGCTATTTTAATTCTCACCAAAGCAGAAGAGGGTCTGGACCCGTTCACGGCTAAAACCAATCCCATGATGCCAATGGGTAAGACCTGAAAAACAGTTAGAGAACATTCAACCGCTCGATCAATATTTATAAAATGTAAACGATTAATATCGGAGTTGATTTCAATATTGTCGCACTTTTGAGAAGGTACTTATTTTTTTATTCCAGCTCGCAAGTCCCTGAAGGACATCGATTAATCGATAAGAATACAGAAATGATAGAGCACATTTCGACTGATCGTCGTAAAATTGTAAATTAGTAATAACCGTTAAAGTGGAAAGAGACATTGAAGTAGGATTAGGAAGAGAGACAAACGAAGCAGTAGATTCATTGTAGGTTTATTCAAATGTCTTCAATTTAATGTGGAAGAAAAGCAATTTCTGTAAAATGTTGGCTTTCCGGCTTTATTTGATTGACAGATGTCATACACGCTGATTGTAAACACTTAATAGAAACCTTTAGCCAGTGTGACTTAAGTCTATGCAATCTAATTACCTAACCTATGGTAACTTATGGGAGCCGTTGGCGTCAAATTCCTTTAACGTTACAGAAGCCTACAAGAAAGCATGGCCCACGATCATTGCTGCGTTAATTTCTCTAGTAACGACAAACGAAATTAAAGTGGTGAGAATTTATCTTTCTTCAAAATTCCTTCTAATGATTTATTGAGATCGGAATGGATTGCCGCTACAAGGCGAGATGAAGGGCTAGATTTCAAGGTAAAATTCGCGTGGTGACCGATGAGCTGTTATATGCACGTGTTTTTAGTGATCGACTATTCCTTTCGATGGAGGACTCAGCCAGCAGTTTTTTTTATCTATGAAGTATTTGTCGCGGCAATCTATGTAGATCTCAATAAATCATTCGAAGAAAAGTTGAAGAAACATAAATTTTCACCACTTTAAGTTCGTTCGACAGTCTCGATTTAGTGCCCCACGCAATCCAAGGTGTATTAAATCCAAAAACACTTTCATCAACAGATTTTTCTTAAAACTTCTGTCTTTAAAAAAAAAACCGCCTAGGTTGTCCTTAAAAGAGAATTCGAGGTCAAATCATCGAGTTCCCTTCCTCTGGCAATGTAATCATTTGCATTTCTGATCGACTTTCGCTAGTGTAAAACATCTTGCGCAATGTTTATTTTGTTGACTGTGCGACAAAACTGAGAGATGTCCTAAAATAACTTTAGAATGATGCGGACTGTTTTATCGAAGTACTGCAATATATTTCTCAATCTTCGAACTTCTTCGATCGCTCAACAAAAAAGTTGAATGTTCCCAAGTCACAGACGACCGATTCGCTTTTGAAGGGCGAATTTTGTATTCTATGTCTCCAATATCATCATATCCTGAATCAGTTTGAGGGTGTAGTTGTATTCTTATCGAAAGAATTACGGACCAGATATTTGTAGGTGGAAGGGTTATGAATCCTAATGGTTTCAGATTATCCAGTAAAATGTAATTCTACGTAAACATTCACCCGACATTTGTAGTATGAGGGATTTGAACAGAATTTCACTTTAAGCTTCGAATAAAATCCTGTCCCAAAATAACGAAATTAGAACACCGTAACGACCAGATGCTTATTTAGAACAGCAAGATTCAATATCTTTGCATGTTTTTCTGACCTAAACCCTCCGTTAGAAAATGTAAATTTAGGCACTACTTTGTAATTGCATTCTTTTGAGAAATATAATGTACTTACAAGAAGAGAAATCCAAATTGGCATCAATATGAGACTGGCATACATGTAGCGAACTTCAAAATGGTCAACCATTCCGAGCACGAAGAGGATACCTGCCATTACAAGCTGAGCGATCGAGATAATTTTAAGGTATCGTCTGTTGGACGCCATTTCGCAGGATTCCTTGGCAAACTCAAACAACGATTTATACGACTGATGACGTCAATGGGCTCCACAGGACCTTAACAGCTGTTTGCGTGGTTATGTAACAAGGGAGGGGTAGGTAAATACAAAATCATGGATGTTCTCACCTGTGCTGTTACGGTTTTTCTTAGGGCTGGAAATCCTTGTAAAACACCACAGTTTATACGATAATAGGTGCAATTTAAAAAACTGACTGCCCTCTGCGAGCGGTTCTAAGTAATAACGAGATAGGCTGCGCTGACCATGAATTGATCTGGGAAGAATTATCCAGCAAGTTTCATTCAAATATCAAAGAAAACAAAGCCTCGGCTGAAGTAAAACAACAAAAGCAACGAGAGCTGAGTGGGAAGGGGGGGGGGGGGGAAGGGTGTAATTAAATGCCTGATAACTGGTACTTAGTCACCTGCACTAGATCTAACCCTAAGCAATTATTATTGCTCAACATTTTTTTCCTCAATAACATGCTATTTGCTACTTTATTTCTAATATGTAATAGCTTCTGAAGCCTTGTTGGAATACAATTCATTTTGGTTACGTTACAGTTACGTTTCGTTTCTTAACGTTACGTAAGTTTTTGCCACGAGATCGCAGCTTCATCGTTGGTTATACACTCATACTATTGCTTTTAAGCTAAATATGATATTTGAAAAAAGCAATGTTACAAGGCCACTGAGCAAAAAAACGAACATTCAGTGACTACATGCGCTGTGGCCGCTGGAAGCTACCATTCCTAGTTGGCTCCAGAGATCGGAATGGTCATCATGGCTTGTGTTGGAAAAGCCTGCAGTTGGATAGGTACTTGTCCACTTTCGATATGATGATACGGATAGTCAGCCTAAAAAAGAGGAAAGAAATATCAAGTTAAATAACGAGAAAAAGGAAAGGAGAAGTATATAGTAAGGGAGGGAAAATGGTTCAGGGGAAAGAAGGGAAGATGTGCTCGTAAAATGCTTGAAAGTTGCTTGCTGAACAACACAACGAAAACTTCGCTAAAAAAGTGCCAAAAATCCAAAAACTTGTTAACACCGTTCAGAAATAGATGGTTACAGGCCGTCTTTCTTCGCAAACAGCTCTTTAAGATCAAGTTTATTACTGCGCAGATCGAAAAATATAGCTTTTAATTAACGTTTGTATGAAAATACCAAGAAATTTAGGCGGCCACTTTTTAAATATTAGGTAGCAACTTTTTTAATTTTTGAACTTTTGTCAATTTTTTAGCTAATTTTTGGCATTCAGAGAGCAACCCTCGAGCATTTTACGGGCACAATCAGGACAGGCCTAAAAGAAAGGAAGGTCAGAAAGATAGACAGGGAAGAAGAGGGAGAGAAATGGAGGGAAGGAGGAAAGACAGAGAGAGAAAGAGAAGGACAAAGAGACGAAGGAAGGGAGGGATGAAAGAGAAGGTGGAGGAGAAGAAGAATTGAAGGGAGAAAGAAAGAAACGGAGGAATGGAGGGAGAAATTTGGGAAGAAAAAATGAAGGGAATGGAAGAAAGAGAGATAGAAGAAGAGGTTGAAAAGAATAGAGGAAGAAATGAAGGAAGGGAGGTAAAGAAAGAGGTATGGGAGGAGGAGAAAAGGGAGGGAGGACTGGAGAGAGATGGAAGGAAAGGATTTGGAAGGGAGAGGGAACAGGAGAGAGAAAAAGAGAGGGAGGAATAAAGAGAGAAAGAGAGGAAGGTCAGGTGGGGGAGGGGGCCGGGGGTGACTGGGATGGAGGCAATGGACAAGGGAGGTAAGGTAAGACGATGGACGTCAAAGTAAGTCGTGCGAAAGCAAAGGATGATGAAGGGGAGATGACGTGAGAGCCCTTGCTTTTAGTCTTCAGTGCCCTATTCGATTAACCCTTTAACCCTTAAGACTGATTAATAGCTATTTTCTCATATCAGTATCATCCCTAAAACAAACATTGAGGTCATGAGAATAAAGGAAATGATCAGCAACTAAAGAGGCTCTTAATCGTTTGAAAAGTTTTCTTTGTCAATATCATAGGAAATGTATAGAGAATGTTATGGAGAAAATGTATCCTGATGTTAAGGTGTAAATGGTTAATAACTCTTCTCTGAGTAGCGCAACATACCTGATTTTCTTGCGGCGACGGACGCCCAGTTTCACTGCTCCGAGCAATTGCCACGGCGAGAATGATCTCACAGATGGTAAATATGACAATCAAGGCATGTATGGCTATCGTGGTGTTTTCCTGGTCTTCAAACTTGATTTTTGTGTCTTTAGCCCAAAAGAAGAGAAAACCCATTGTATTATTGTATTTGTAGTACTTGAAACTCAATAAACTATTCAGAGCCCAGTAATACTCTTCAAGTACCACCGCAGAAACCACAACAGAGGCAATACTAATTGAAGTGAGCCAATTTATCTGAAATCATGATATCACAGGAGAAGGCAATCATTTTCTGAGCTTCAAATATAAATGTGAATGCTCTTTGCTTATGGAAAAATCTTTGCTCATGAAAAAATCAAAAGCGGAAGAAAGTCCAGTATAAAAACAAACAAACAAACAAACAGAGAGAAAACAGGCCCAAAGAAGAGAGAAAGAGTACCATTCTATTGTCAAGTGCGCAATGCAAACAAAATATCCAAATAAATTGAAAAACGAGCCCCAAGACGATAACAGGTAATTTAGTGTTAACAACTAGGTTGAAAACGTAAATTGGCCACCATAAACCCACACACAACCCACAATTCCTCCTATTGCTCTGACGAAGGGCTAACGCTCGAAACGTCAGCTCTTTTACTCTTTACGGTGGCCAATTTACGTTTTCAACCCAGTTGTTAACACTAAATTACCTGCTACACTCTCCCACCGACGCAGCACCACAGTTTCTTTCTAATAACATATAAATTTGTAATCATTCTCACCAGAATCGGGGAGCGTCTAAATCTGATTGCCAGAATAAATCCCATAATGCTCGCTGGCACAACCTATCCAAGCAAGAAGCAAAATTTAGGTTTTGGAAATCAAGTAAAATGCCTGAAAAAAGAGTTGTGTTTACAAAACCATTACAAGCTTGTTTATACGGTTGCAGACGAGTTTCAAAACCCGAGGGAGTATTTATTGAAAGATGTTAAATATCATTGTATATTATTGTTTTGATCGTACGCGGTTGTTTTGATCGAACGCACAAGCTGCTTTCCTACGCTTATCTCGTGTTCTCCCAACCTCCCGCGTGTTTACATCAGGCTATGTAAACACGGAAACCATTTTACATTTCTTCACTGGTAAATTTTTCAAAGACCACAAATTGCACCACAAAAATACTACAATTTTGTTAGTCTTCCAAAAAAAATTAATTTACTCGTGCTTAATTATTCCAAATTGCACTCGAAGTCATTTGATTACCTATACTAATACTGTAATGAGTTAGGTTGAAACTTGGTTAAAAAAAGTTCCCCACGGCTGTTCTCACCACTCAGTTATAAGGAAATCATAAGCGTTGCATCGAAAAACATTGCAATAAATTATGCATGGGATTCGACACATCATAAATACAGTGCGGCTTCCTTCTGGATTGTGCCAACACAGCCCAACCTAAACTGATCCGAATGCCGCTCTCCTATCGGGCATAATAACCGATAACTTCGACTCGGCGCAGTGTTTATAATATAATAAGCATTGCCGTGCGATACGGCGGTATGACGACTTGGTTTCAAACGGCGTGCACTTGTTGTGAAAAAATAATTAATTTCCCTTCCCCAATAGTTCATGTATTCTATGATTTTTTTCATTACATTTCATATTAAATACAATAAAGACAAAAATCAGTTATCGACTTTGAAAAATGCAGTTTTCAGGTAACACAAAATCAGAGAGACATAATTCTGTGTACAAAAGGTAACTGCATGTTTAGCTACTCTTGCTTATTTACTGTGTTCCTAATTACACTCGGAATCGTTTGAGTGCCTGAACTGATACTGAACTCATCTCAATATTACGTCTTGGTGCGAATGAATTAAATGTCTTGTTTAAGACTACTGCCGTGCTTTACATAGTCAGACGATATCAGGTCAAAGTCCAAATGAGTCGACAAGAGCGGAAGTCGATCATAAGGCGTTTGAAAACAAGTAGAAAGGTGTTCTGTACGTTTAGCAAGGGCTTTCATCGTTTAGTACAAGTCCCATTCTTTAAAAAAAATTGGCATTCTAAACAGAATTTCTCGTATTTAAACCGTGTCAAAAGCACGAGCGTAGACAATAAAACACCCGTGGCTCGATGTTCTGGGCATGTGTACTTACAAGAGCTGCTATCCAGCATGGCATCAGCAAATGGCTGAGGTATGTGTAACGTACTTCAAAATGGTCCACGATGCCAAGGGTAAAAAGGATAACTGACATTACCAGCTGAATAATCGAAATGATTTTCAATTCTTGCCGACTGAACGCCATGTCTAGTTTAATATATTTGCGACACGTTTAATTAATAAAACATGCCCAATATCTCGTTACCAGACTTGTTGCAATGATAGCCGGTCTGGGCCAATGATGGCTTTGAGAACGAGATCACGTTTAGTCATTTACCGACAGCGAACTACAGTGAATTAGCAAATATTCATTTAGAAACACTCCCTGGAGCTTGGGAAAGAAAATGTTAAACTGAAACGAGTACGATTTGTTAGTAAGGCTTTATTATTATTATTATTTCTCGTACTACTCGTGACAGCTTTTTGAGCGGTCAATTTGAAGGTCAAACTAATTATTAAAACGTCTACAAATTTGAATATCTCCATTCAAAATTCAAATTTGAATTTGGGATCCCATGTGCTTCAATAAGATTTGACAAGTTTTCCTACTTGTCTGTTTACGAGATGATCAGTAATTGTAAAGCTTAAAAAATTGTATGATGATATTGTTTATGAATGCACTGACAGTTAAGGAACAAAGGTTCAGGAAGTATTTTTGAAAAATATTAATGATTGTCGATCAACGCATTGAACGACCGACCGAACGACTGACTGATTGACTGACTTACCAAATAATACTATACATGTAGTGGTACACGGTTATCGCTGATATTGCAGCACAGGCTATACGCTCACAGACTGCGAGAAATTCATCTGCAAAGAGCCAAGAAAAAGACAAATCGTGAGGCATCACAAGAAGTTGCTAATTCCTCTAAAAAAACATTTTGTAGCTATTTCACAGCGCAAGTTGATTATGGTCTCGAGATAAATGTATCTGGTCTATCCACCGTGAATAATTGCACATATACATTTAACGTGGCTGAGAATGAATGGAAGCCTCATGAAGCACAATTACACTAGTTTACCTTTTTTACAGAGTTAAGAAAAGTCTTGGAATGCTGCTCAGAGTCAGGGCGTGATGGCCTTTGTGTGCTGGTTACTACCATTAAGCGATACCAAACTGAAAAAGTGTCAAAGCTTGATTATTCGCGACACAATGTTTAAAAGCCGGCAGGAAGTTCTTGCGGGACAAGCGACCGAACCAGTGAGCCATAACACGAAATAAACACGACAAAGAGAGTCAAATAAATTTTGTAAATCATAAACAGGTCATCAGAAGATTTGCTCTCGTAAAATTTGGGATAAATCAGACTCGTAAATTTTTTAAAGACTACAACTTGCACCCGCCTGACGGGAAGTTTTTCAAGGCTTGGTAAGCCTTTGAAAAATATCTCACACCTAAAAAATCGTCGCAATTTCTCACCTGTGCTGTTACGGTTTTTTCTTAGGGCTAGGAATCCTTGTAAAATACCACAGTTTAATAGAGAATAATAAATGGGCACGCGTAGATATGGAATTTCTCTTCGAGTGTTTATAATGGTAATTGAACTGAGTAGAGTGCAATTTCTCTAGGCTATCGCATGATTTCGAGTGCAATTTGGAATAAATAAGTACGAGTAAATTTTTTCAAAGACTAACAAGTGCTTGTTGGTTCCAAATTGCATGAGAAAATCATGTGATTACGTGTTAATAATTAAATAATTTATTCAAACCGTGCGTTCGGTCAAAACAACTGCGTACGGTCAAAACAATAATATGCATGCAATGATATCTTCACATCTTTAAGGTGCAAAAAAGTTCAAAGGAATTGGTTTTATTTCAAATTTTATGTTGAAAGCTCAAGTTTTATTTTAATGCATTTAAAATAAAAAATTATTTATTTTTAAAAAAGAAATCACGCTCAAGAATGGCACTTTTATTTAACAATTATTTCCTGATTAAATACAAAATTCTCTTGACTACAGAGAAGAAAACGTCCATTTTTTTTGGTTAATTTACAACACGCCACATTTTCAGTTTCTGTGAGAAAAGCGTGCACTATCGGGATTTCGAGCACGCTTACGTATACTGAATTTGATGGCACGGCTCTGCTAGCTATGTTATAAAACGAGGTAGGCTATGCTGACCTTAAATCCGTCTGTAGGTTAGTTCTTCCTGACCCGCAAGTGTCATTCAAATATCAAAGAAAGCAAATCCTCGGTTGAAGTTAAAACTACAAAAACAACTGGGCTGAGGGGTGGGTCTAACCCTAAGCAATTATTATTGCTGACCTTTCTTTTGGCTCTCTATGATACGTTATATGCTTCTGTATTCCTACTACATAATGGCTTCTGAAGCCATGTTAGAATACAATTCATTTACAGTTACGTTACGTAAGTTGTTGCCACGAGATGGCACCTTCATCGTTGGTTATACACTCATACTATTTCTTTTAAGCTAAATATGATATTCAAGAAAAAACGCTACTGAACAAACAAACGAACATTCAGTGACTACATGCGCTGCTGGAGGCCACCATTCCTATCGTTGACTCCAGTGATCGGAATGGTCATCATAGCTTGTGTTGGAAAAGCCTGCAGTTGGATCGGTACTTGTCCACTTTCGATATGATGATACGGATAGTCAGACTAAAACAGAGAATAGAAAGATCAAGTTGCATAACGAGAAGAAGAAGGAAAAGGAGAAGTAGAAAGAAGGCAAGAGAAAATGGATCAGGGGAAAGAATGAAGATGTGCCCTTAAAATGCTTGAAAGTTGCTTGCTGGACAACACAACGAAAACGTTGCTGAAAAAGTGCCAAAACTCCAGAGAGTTGTTACCACCGTTCGGAAATGGATGGTTAGAGGCCGCCTGTCTTCGTGTGCAGCTCTTTAAAACGAAGTTTACTACTGCGCAGATGTAGCTTTTAATTAGCGTTTGTATAAGAATACTAAGAAATTTAGGTGGCCACTTTTTAAACATTAGGTAGCAACTTTTTGAGCTTTGTCAATTTTCTAGCTCCCTTTTGGCGTTCAGAGAGCAACCTTCTAGCATTTTACGGGCGCAATCGGGACAGGCTTAAGAGAAAGGAAGGTCAGAAAGAAAGGCAGGGAAGAAGAGGGAGACAAATGAAGAGAAGGAGGAAAGACAGAGAGAGAAAGAGAAGGACAAAGAGACGAAGGAAGGGAGGGATGAAAAAGAAGGTGGAGGAGAAGAAGAATTGAAGGGAGAAAGAAAGAAACGGAGGAATGGAGGGAGAAATTTGGGAAGAGCAAATGAAGGGAATGGAAGGAAGAGAGATAGAAGAAGAGGTTGAAAAGAATAGAGGAAGAAATGAAGGAAGGGAGGTAAAGAAAGAGGTATGGGAGGAGGAGAAAAGGGAGGGAGGACTGGAGAGAGATGGAAAGGAGGGAGAGAGAAGGGAGAGGGAACAGGAGAGAGAAAAAGAGAGGGAGGACTGGAGAGAGATGGAAAGGAAGGAGAGAGAAGGGAGAGGGAACGGGGGAGAGAAAAAGAGAGGAAGGACTGAAGAGAGATGGAAAGGAAGGAGAGAGAAGGGAGAGGGAACAGGAGAGAGAAAAAGAGAGGGAGGACTGGAGAGAGATGGAAAGGAGGGAGAGAGAAGGGAGAGGGAACAGGAGAGAGAAAAAGTGAGGGAGGACTGGAGAGAGATGGAAAGGAGGGAGAGAGAAGGGAGAGGGAACAGGGGAGAGAAAAAGAGAGGGAGGACTGGAGAGAGATAGAAAGGAAGGAGAGAGAAGGGAGAGGGAACAGGAGAGAGAAAAAGAGAGGGAGGACTGGAGAGAGATGGAAAGGAAGGAGAGAGGAGGGAGAGGGAACAGGAGAGAGAAAAGGAGAGGGAGGAATAAAGAGAGAAGGAGTGGAATATGAGGTGGGGGGGAGCGACAGGGATGGAGGCAATGGAGAAGGGAGGTAAGGTGAGACGTAGGAAGTCAAAGTAAGTCGTGCGAAAGCAAAGGATGATGAAGGGGAGATGAGGTGAGGACCCTTACTTTTAGACTTCAGTGCTCTATTCGATTAACCCTTTAACTCTTAAGACTGATTAATAACTATTTTCTCCCATCAGTATCATCCCTAAAACAAACATTGAGGTCATGAGAATAAAGGAAATGATCAGCAACTAAAGAGGCTCTTAATCGTTTAACAAATTCTCTTTGTCAATATCATAGGAAATGTATAGAGAATGTTATGGAGAAAATGTATCCTGATGTTAAGGTGTAAAAGGTTAATAACTCTTCTCTGAGTAGTGCAACATACCTGAATTTCCTGCGGCGACTGACGCCCAGTTTCACTGCTCCGAGCAGTTGCCACGGCGAGAATGATCTCACAGATGGTAAATATGACAATCAAGGTATGTATGGCTATCATCGTGTTTTCCTGATCTTCAAACTTGATTTTTGTGTCTTTAGCCCAAAAGAAGGGAAAACCCTCTGTATTATCGTATTTGTTGTACTTGAAACCCAATAAAGCTTTCAGAGCCCACGAATACGCTTCAAGTACCACCGCCGAAACCACAACAGAGGCAATACTAATTGAAGTGAGCCAATTTATCTGAAATCATGATATCAGAGGAGAAGGCAATCATTTTCTGAGCTTCAAATATAAATATGGATGCTCTTTGCTTATGGAAAAATCTTTTCTCATGGAAAAATCAAAAGCGGAAGAAAGTCCAGTATAAAACAAAAAAACAAACAAACAAACAAACAGAGAGAAAACAGGCCCAAAGAAGAGAGAAAGAATACCATTTTGTTGTGAAGTGCGCGACACAAACAAAATATACAAATAACTTGAAAAACGAGCCCCAAGACGAGCGGTTGCCGCGAAAATTCCCCCAGGGGACTTGCTTAGGTACGAGATTATTACACCCTCCTGATTTAATAATTTTTATTTTAAAATACGTTTATCTAAATAACTCGGGTGCTTTTAAAGATTTCAAAACGTTTTCTTATAGGAAGAAAGGAAAAACGTTTTTTTTTCGGCCTCTGAAGATGGGAAGTAACTTTAAGTGCTGGAAATTTACTTTCACGTTGGTGAACAATTGTTTTAAAAATAAAAGCTAAGTTTTCCGTTTGTCTCACGATGCTGTCACGTGTGATGTAGATTGCGACGTTTCGACTGCATACTTCTAGTCTTCTCCCGGCAGACAAAGGGCGCGCTAGTGTAGTCATGGATACCGACACCTACCGAGCTAAGATGTCTACGCTCATTGAGAACGGACCATATCAGCTCCTTAACAAAGATCCGACAGACCGTCTGACCTGCAAGTTATCGGAAAAGCTGCTTAGCTTGAAGCGAAGTGGATATCTATCAGAGGCCGTTTACAACAAGATCAGACCCCGACACAAACAGCCGCTTATAAGCTACGGTTTACCGAAGATCCATAAGGCCGATATACCGCTAAGACCTATTGTGTCGTGCGTAAACACACCTTTGCATATGATGTATCCGCTTACTTAGCCGACATCTTGTCTCCTCTAACAGGAAAGTCAGGGTACACGGTGACCAATTCAGCTCACTTCGTATCCACCGTCAGCAATGAGATGATCCTAGACAACGAGATCATGGTATCTTTCGACGTAGAGTCGCGGTTTACCAACGTTCCTATCGACGCCTCTGTACAAGCCGCACTGCAGAAACTCGAGGACGACCCTAGCCTTGCAGACCGCACCACGCTAACGCCTGTACAGATCGCTGACCTTTTGACCTTCATATTGAGATCCACATACTTCCAGTATAACGGATCGCCATGGGGAGTCCGGTTTCAGCTGTTCATTAGCTAACCTCTACATGGAGAGTTTCGAAGAATAGGCGATAACTACATCATCTTACGAGCCTGGGATCTGAAAACGCTGCGTGGACGATACCTTTACCATCCTCGGCTGGATCGCGAAAACGTGGATGACTTCTTACAGCATCTAAACAACCAGCAGCCTTCCATCCGCTTCACCATGAAGACAGAGAATGACAACAAACTCGCCTTCCTAGACACCGCAGTTTTAAGAGAACCTGACGGCCGCCTCACTACCAGCGCATACAGGAAGCCCACGCACACCGATCAATACTTAACGTATGATTCACACCACCCTCAATCAGAAAAACGTGGTATTGCTAGGTGCCTTCACGAGCGCGCCAAACGTCTCGTAACAAAACCCTCTGTCATCTCCGAGGAGAAAAAATATATGTCATCTGTTCTGGTTTCTAACGGTTATCCTTTTTCTTTATTGAAGAAACTTACCAGGACCGGAAAACCAAACAACAGTGCCAAACCCGTCAGCGAGTTCAAAGCTACTGCGGTTAAGGAGCGCGATCGAGACATCCCACTCGCCCATACCCGCGACCTCTGCCGTTTCAGAGCATGCTCACAACACCGGACACAAGCCACGCTGGAACGAAGTAAGGTTTATTGATCGTGACCCTTATTACTACACGCGCAGGGTCAAAGAGGCAATCCATACAAGACTTCACCCTCACAACATCAACAGGGATAGTTGAAAAGAAATTTCAGAAGCATGGATGCCCACGATTAAAAAACACAAGAACAGGAGAGCCTTGCGACAGAGGACCGCCGAGCGAGCATATCACTGAGTGAAACAGCAAGGATCGAAATGCACCAATCAGAGCTGTTGAAAAACAACTAATCACAGAAGAGCATCATGCTTTATAAGATCACGCATGACCAGTCAACCTCATCACCTGAAGAAGACTAGCAGAATGCAGTCGAAACGTCGTGATCTACATCACACGTGACTACTTCGTGAGACAAACGGAAAACTTGGCATTTTACTATTATTCACCACGATGAATAACCACAACCTTTTTAACGAAATTTTTTTTAAATGTGACGCAGAATTAAGTAAGATGTTATTTTCTTTTCGCATAACTAATCTTATAACAGGTAATTTAGTGTTAACAACTAGGTTGAACTGGTTTGGATGCATCCTTGTAATTTCCTTCCACGTCGCGTAGGTGTTCTAGGAATCGGCCACCTAGTCGTCTTCGTGTTTCACCAATGTATAACTTACTGCAATAAGTGCAAGTTATGCAGTAAATGACATTGGCGGAGGTGCTCGAAAAGTGATCAGTGATCCTAATGGATTCTTTTTGGCACAGATCGGCCCGCCAAACAACAGCTACGCCGCCTTTGTCGGCCGCTTGAGTGACCTCTGTCACTAAGATTGGAAAATTTGGTTTTACGATTGAATTTAAGTTTGTTGATATCGTGGCGACATTTTTTGATAAAAAACTTGCCCTCTGGGAAAGTCCATTTAGACTTTCGAGCCTGAAGTGTTTCGCCGCGTTCAGTTGAAAGCCTTTTTTCATGACAAAGAGGATGATTCTAACAACTCGAACAAAGATACTTTCGAAACACTTCAGATTCGAAAGTCTAAATGGACTCCCCCAGAGGGCCAGTTCGCAACTGTAGATTTTACTATCAGAAAATGTCGCTTTGAGGTCACTTTCATACCACAACCTTTTTTACGATACTGTTTTAAATGTCACGCAGAATTAAGTAAGATTTTATTTTTTTTAAGCGTCACTAATCTAATAACTGGTAATTTATTGTTAACAACTAGGTTGAAAACGTAAATTGGCCACCATAAACCCACACACAACCCACAATTCCTCCTATTGCTCTGACGAAGGGCTAACACTCGAAACGTCAGCTTTTTTACTCTTTACGGTGGCTAATTTACGTTTTCAACCTAGTTGTTAACACTAAATTACCTGCTATACTCTCCCACCGACGCAGCACCACAGTTTCTTTCTAATAACATATAAATTTGTAATCATTCTCACCAGAATCGGGGAGCGCCTGGATCTGATTGCCAGAATAAATCCCATAATGCTCGCTGGCACAACCTATCCAAGCAAGAAGCAAAATTTAGGTGTTGGAAATCAAGTAAAATGCCTGAAAAAAGAGTTGTGTTTACAAAACCATTACAAGCTTGTTTATACGGTTGCAGACGAGTTTCAAAACCCGAGGGAGTATTTATTAAAAGATGTTAAATATTATTGTATATTATTGTTTTGATCGTGCGCGGTTGTTTTGATCGAACGCACAAGCTGCTTTCCTACGCTTATCTCGTGTTCTCCCAACCTCCCGCGTGTTTACATCAGGCTATGTAAACACGGAAACCATTTTACATTTCTTCACTAGTAAATTTCTCAAAGACTACAAATTGCACCACAAAAATACTACAATTTTGTTAGTCTTCCAAAAAAAATTAATTTACTCGTGCTTAATTATTCCAAATTGCACTCGAAGTCATTTGATTACCTATACTAATACTGTAATGAGTTAGGTTGAAACTTGGTTAAAAAAGTTCCCCACGGCTGTTCTCACCACTCAGTTATAAGGAAATCATAAGCGTTGCATCGAAAAACATTGCAATAAATTATGCATGGGATTCGACACATCATAAATACAGTGCGGCTTCCTTTTGGATTGTGCCAACACAGCCCAACCTAAACTGATCCGAATGCCGCTCTCCTATCGGGCATAATAACCGATAACTTGGACTCGGCGCAGTGTTTATAATATAATAAGCTTTGCCGTGCGTGCACTTGTTGTGAAAAAATAATTAATTTCCCTTCCCCCAATAGTTCATGTATTCTATGATTTTTTTCATTACAGTTCATATTAAATACAATACAGACAAAAATCAGTTATCGACTCTGAAAAATGCAGTTTTCAGGTAACACAAAATCAGAGAGAGATAATTCAGTGTACAAATGTTTAGCTACTCTTGCTTATTTACTGTGTTCCTGATTACGCTCGGAATCGTTTGAGTGCCTGAACTGATATTGAACTCATACACTAATATTTCGTCTTGGTGCGAATGAATTAAATGTCTTGTTTAAGACTACTGCCGTGCTTTACATAGTCAGACGATATCAGGTCAAAGTCCAAATGAGTCGACAAGAGCGGAAGTCGATCATAAGGCGTTTGAAAACAAGTAGAAAGGTGTTCTGTACGTTTAGCAAGGGTTTTCATCGTTTAGTACAAGTCCCATTCTTAAAAAAAAAAATTGGCCTTCTAAACAGAAATACGAAAAATTGGCTCATTTGCAGTGCAATTCTCGGAACAGTCAACTAATTTTGTACGGTATCACGACCTATCCGCTTATAAAATTAATTCCTCTACGGCAATATAAATTCTATCTTTCCTCTCTAGTCTCAACTTTTATTTTTCCTAGAATAACGGATTGCGCTTCCCTATCTAATTTTCGCCGCCGTAATAATATTTGTATTCGGTTTATGAACACCATACTTTGTAGTACTTATCGCTAGCTCTTAAGCTAAATATTGAGCGCCATTATCAACCTGCATTCCCCAATGAAAGGTAGCTGTGAGGGTTGTGTGAAATTTAGTGGCAGTGGTCGGATTATTGAAACGAAGAGAAGCACCAGCAAAAAGGAGTTTTACATCTTCGCCATGAAATTCGAATTTCTCGTATTTAAACTGTGTCAAAAGCATGAGCGTAGGCAATAAAACACCCGTAGTTCGATGTTCTGGGCACGTGTACTTACAAGAGCTGCTATCCAGCATGGCATCAACAAATGGCTGAGGTATGTGTAACGTACTTCAAAGTGATCCACGATGCCGAGTGCAAAAAGGATAACTGACATTACCAGCTGAAGAATCGAAATGATTTTCAATTCTTGCCGACTGAACGCCATGTCTAGTTTAATATATTTCCGACACGTTTAATTATTAGCCAAAACTGAATTAATGAAACATGCCCATTATCTCGTTCCCAGACTTGTTGCAATGACAGCCGGTCTGGGCCAATGATGGCTTTGAGAACGAGATCATGTTTAGTCATTTACCGGACAGCGAACTACAGTGAATCAGCAAATATTCATTCAGAAACACTCCCTGGAGCTTGGGAAAGGAAATGTTAAACTGAAACGAGTACGATTTGTTAGTAAGGCTTTTTTATTATTATTATTTCTCGTACTACCCGTGACAGCTTTTTGAGTGGTGAATTTGAAGGTCAAACTTATTATTAAAACGTCTACAAATTTGAATATCTCCTCCCCTCTAAACACGTCTTGGGATCCAATGTGCTTCAGCAAGATTTGATGAATATCTTGTGATATATCGTTTATATACATCCGTGCAGTCAAGGCAATTGGGCAATCAAAGTTTTCCTACTTGTCTGTTTACGAGATGATCAGTAATTGTAAAGCTTAAAAAATTGTATGATGATATTGTTTATGAATGCACTGACAGTTAAGGAACAAAGGTTCAGGAAGTATTATTGAAAGATATTAATGATTGTCGATCAACGCATTGAACGACCGACCGAACGACTGACTGATTTACTGACTTACCAAATAGTACTATACATGTAGTGATACACGGTTATCGCTGATATTGCAGCACAGGCTATACGCTCACAGACTGCGAGAAATTCATCTGCAAAGAGCCAAGAAAAAGACAAATCGTGAGGCATCACAAGAAGTTGCTAATTCCTCTAAAAAACATTTTGTAGCTATTTCACAGCGTAAGTTGATTATGGTCTCAAGATAAATGTATCTGGTCTATCCACCGTGAATAATTGCACATATACATTCAACGTGGTTGAGAATGAATGGAAGCCTCATGAAGCACAATTACACTAGTTTACCTTTTTTACAGAGTTAAGAAAGGTCTTGGAATGCTGCTCAGAGTCAGGGCGTGATGGCCTTTGTGTGCTGGTTTCTACTATTAAGCGATACCAAACTGAAAAAGAGTGTCAAAGCTTGATTATTCGCGACACAATGTTTACAAGCCGGAAGGAGGTTCTTGCGGGACAAGCGACCGAACCAGTGAACCATAACACGAAATAAACACGACAAAGAGAGTCAAATAAATTTTGTAAATCATAAAGACTACGACTTGCACCCGCCTGACGGGCAGTTTTTCAAGGCTTGGTAAGCCTTTGAAAAATATCTCACACGTAAAAAATCGTCGCAATTTCTCACCTGTGTTGTTACGGTTTTTTCTTGGGGCTGGAAATCCTTGTAAAATACCACAGTTTAATAGAGAATAATACATGGGCACACGTAGATATGAAATTTCTCTTCGAGTGTTTATAATGGTAATTGAACAGAGTAGAGTGCAATTTGGGCTGAAATCATACGCGTGATTTCAAAATCGAACAAGCGCGCAGCGCGAGTTCGATTTGAAATCACAAGGATCTAGCTTCTTGGGTGCTCTCCAAACTTCCCACGTGCTCCATAACTCGATAATACACAGCTAAAAGCATTAACCAATTGTTTTATAACATAGCCGGTGGAATTGTGCACCAAATCCGACGCGAAAAACGGACAACAATATCAGAGGTGATTGTTCGCGGTAAGCCGAAATATTAACCAAATAGGAATTGGTTTTATTTCAAATTTTCTTTTGAAAGCTCAAGTTTTATTTTACTGCATTAAAAAAAATAATTCTTTATTTTTAAAAAAGAAATCACGCTCAAGAATGGCACTTTTATTTAACAATTATTTCCTGATTAAATACAAAATTCTCTTGACTACCGAGAAGAAAACGTGCGTTTTTATTGGTTAATTTACAACACGCCACATTTTCAGTTTCTGTGAGAAAACGTACAGTTCGCACAAAATTTGAGCAAAGAGTCAAAATAAGTCAAAATGCTTCAAAAAGTACATCGATTACCGAAAATAGATCGTTGCAAAACGGTTTGAGTAAACACTGAAAACAGTATGACAGTAAATGTTAACAAGAGTGACTAAAATTTGACCCAAATTTAGTGACGGCACTGATGCCGAGACTCCTTTTCCGTTATTTTTCTCTTTTTCTGCCTCATTTAAGAACTCTAGCCCAAGGGAAAAGGTCGGAAAATTGGCTTCGTTTTGGGACTGGTGGGCCGAGTCTCTGTTTGTATCCATTATTGTAGCGAAATATATTATTTTTCCCCGCGCTAACAATGGCCGCTCGCGTGAAAAAAAAATTCTGGCCAAGCGATTTGCTCACGCTATCAGCGTGCACTATCAGGATTTTGAGCGCGCTTACGTATACTGAATTGGATGGCACGGCTCTGCAGCTAGCTATGTTATAAAACGAGGTAGGCTATGCTGACCTTAAATCCGTCTGCAGGTTAGTTCTTCCTGACCCGCAAGTGTCATTCATATATCAAAGAAAGCAAATCCTCGGTTGAAGTTAAAACTACAAAAAAAAACTGGGCTGAGGGGTGGGTCTAACCCTAAGCAATTATTATTGCTGACCTTTCTTTTGGCTCTCTATGATACGTTATATGCTTCTGTATTTCTACTACATAATGGCTTCTGAAGCCATGTTAGAATACTATTCATTTGCGTTACGTTACAGTCACGTTGCGTAAGTTGTTGGCACGAGATGGCACCTTCATCGTTGGTTATAGACTCATACTATTGCTTTTCAGCTCAATATGATATTTTTAAAAAAAGCGCCACTGAACAAACAAACGAAAATTCAGTGGCTACATGCGCTGCTGGAGGCCACCATTCCTATAGTCGACTCAAGAGATCGGAATGGTCACCATAGCTTGTGTTGGAAAAGCCTGCAGTTGGATCGGTACTTGTCCACTTTCGATATGATGATACGGATAGTCAGACTAAAACAGAGAATAGAAACATCAAGTTGCATAAAGAGAAGAAGAAGGAAAAGGTGAAGTAGAAAGAACAGGAGAGAAATTGGATCAGGGGAAAGAAGGGAAGATGTGCTTGTAAAATGCTTGAAAGTTGCTTGCTGGACAACACAACGAAAACGTTGCTGAAAAAGTGCCAAAAATCCAAACAGTTGTTACCACCGTTCAGAATTGGATGGTTAGAGGCCGCCTTTTTTCGCGAGCAGCTCTTTAAAACCAAGTTTATTACTGCGCAGATCGAAAAATATAGCTTCCAATTAACGTTTGTATAAAAATACCAAGAAATTTAGGTGGCCACTTTTTAAACATTAGGTAGCAACTTTTTGAGCTTTTGTCAATTTTTTAGCTACTTTTTGGCGTTCAGAGAGCAACCTTCTAGCATTTTACGGGCACGATCGGGACAGGCTTAAAAGAAAGGAAGGTCAGAAAGATAGACAGGGAAGAAGAGGGAGAGAAATGAAGGGAAGGAGGAAAGACAGAAAGAGAAAGAGAAGGACATAGAGACGAAGGAAGGGAGGATTGAAAGAGAAGGTGGAGGAGAAGAAGAATTGATGGAAGAAAGAAACGGAGAAGAGAGAAGGAGGGAGAAGTTTGGTAAGAAAAAATAAAGGGAATGGAGGGAAGAGGGATAGAAGAAGAGGTTGAAGAGAATAGAGGTAGAAATGAAGGAAGGGGGGTAAAGAAAGAGGTATGGGAGGAGGAAAAAAGGGAGGGAGGACTGGAGAGAGATGGAAAGGAAGGAGAGAGAAGGGAGAGGAAACAGGAGAGAGAAAAAGAGAGGGAGGAATAAAGAAAGAAAGAGTGGAAGGTCAGGTGGGGGAGGGGGGGAAAGACAGAGAAAGAGGCAATGGACAAGGGAGGTAAGGTGAGACGTAGCTAGTCGAAGTAAGTCGTGCGAAAGCAAAGGATGATGAAGGGGAGATGAAGTGAGAGCCCTTGCTTTTAGACCTCAGTACCCTATTCGATTAACCCTTTAACCCTTAAGACTGATTAGTAACTATTTTCTCCTATCAGTATCATCCCTAAAACAAACATTGAGGTCATGAGAATAAAGGAAATGATCAGCAACTAAAGAGGCTCTTAATCGTTTAACAAATTCTCTTTGTCAATATCATAGGAAATGTATAGAGAATGTTATGGAGAAAATGTATTCTGATGTTAAGGTGGAAAAGGTTAATAACTCTTTTCTGAGTAGTGCAACATACCTGATTTTCCTGCGGCGACTGACGCCCAGTTTCACTGCTCCGAGCAGTTGCCACGGCGAGAATGATCTCACAGATGGTAAATATGACAGTCAAGGCATGTATGGCTATCATGGTGTTTTCCTGGTCTTCAAACTTGATTTTTGCGTCTTTAGCCCAAAAGTAGCGAAAACTCTCTGTATTATCGTATTTGTAGTACTTGAAACCCAATAAAAATTTCAGAGCCCACGAATACGCTTCAAGTACCACCGCAGAAACCACAACAGAGGCAATACTAATTGAAGTGAGCCAATTTATCTGCAATCATTTTCTGAGCTTCAAATATAAATGTGGATGCTCTTTGCTAATGGAAAAATCTTTGGTCACAGAAAAATCAAAAGCGGAAGAAAGTCCAGTATAAAAAAAAATAAGAAAAAAAAATAAACAGAGAGAAAAAGGCCCAAATAAGTGAGAAAGAGTACCATTCTGCTGTGAAGTGCGCGATGCAAACAAAATATGCAAATAACTTGAAAAACGAGCCCCAAGACGAGCGGTTGCCGCGAAAATTTCCCCAGGGGACTTGCTTAGGTACGAGATTATTACACCCTCCTGATTTAATAATTTTTATTTGAAAATACATTTATCTAAATAACTCGGGTGCCTTTAAAGATTTCAAAACTTTTTTCTCATTGGAAGGAAGGAAAAACGTTTTTTTCGGCCTCTGAAGATGGAAAGTAACCTTACGTGCTGGAAATTTCCTTTCACATTGGTGAATGACTGTTTTAAATGTCACGCAGAATAAAGTAAGATGTTATTTTCTCTTCGCATAAATAATCTAATAACATATACGTTCGTAATCATTCTCACCGGAATCGGGGAGCGTCTGGACATGATTGCCAGAATAAATCCCATAATGCCCGTTGGCAATACCTATCCAAGTAAGAAGCAAAATTTAGGTTTTTGAAATCAAGTAAAATGCCTGAAAAAGAGTCATAAAAATGCAGTTTTCAGGTAACACAAGACACCAAAGAATTATAATTCAGTGTACAAATGGCAACTCTGCATGTTAAGCTACTCTTGCTTATTTACTGTGTTCCTAATTGAACTCGGAATCGTTTGAGTGCCTGAACTGAACTCATCTTAACATTTCGTCTTGGTGCGAATGAATTAAATATCTTGTTTAAGACTATTGTCGTGCTTTATATAGTCAGACGATATCAGATCAAAGTCCAATTGGGTCGACAAGAGCGGAAGTCGATCATAAGGCGTTTGAAAACAATGGAAAGGTATTCTTTAAGTCTAGCAAGGGTTTCCATTGTTTAGTAGAAGTCCCATTCTCAAAAAAATTTGGCCTTCTAAACAGAAATACGAAAAAATGGCCCATTTGTAGTGCAATTCTTGGAACAGTCGACCGATTTTGTACGGTATCACGACCTATCCGCTTGTAAAATTAATTCCTCTGCGGCAATATAAACAATTCTACCTTACTTCTGTAGTCTCAACTTTGACTTTTCTTAGAAGAACAGATTTCGCTTCCCTATCTTACTTTCGCAGCCGTAAAAATATTTGTATTCGCTTTATGAAAACCATACCTTGTAGCACTAATCGTTAGCTCTCTGATATTGAGCGCCATTATCAACCTACATTCCCTTATGAAAGGTAGCTGTGATGGTTGTGTGAAATTAAGTCGCAGTAGTCGGATTATTAAAACGAAGAGAAGCACCAGCAAAAAGAGTTTTATATCTTCGCCATGAACTTCGAATTTCTCATATCATAACTAATTATGATATGAGAAATTCATATGAAACACCCGTAGTTCGATGTCTTGGGCAAGTGTAGTTACCAGAGCTGCTATCCAGCATGGCATCAACAAATGGCTGAGGTATGTGTAACGTACTTTAAAATAATCCACGATGCCGAGTGCATAAAGGAAAATTGACATTACCAGCAGAATAATCGAAATGATTTTCAATTCTAGCCGACTCAACGCCATGTTTAGTGTAATACATTTCCGTGACGTTTAATCATAAGCTAAAACTGATTAGTGAAACATGCACAATATCTCGATCCCAGACTTGTCGCAACGATTGCAGGTCTGGGACAATGATGGCTTTGAGAACGAGATCATGTTTAGTCATTTAAATGCTTAGATATTTTAGAATTACCGACAGCGAACTACAGTGAATCAGCAAATATTCATTTAGAAACACTCCCTTGAGCTTGGGAAAGAAAATGTTAAACCAAATCGAGTAAGATTTATAAGGCTTTTTTTAAATATTATCTCTTGCACTATGTGACAACTTTTTGAGCCCTCAATTTGAGGGTCAAACTAGTTATTACTTTGTCTCTCTATCTATTTTTCCTCGCAGCATCAAACAGTTAGGCAACGAGAATAACGGAAATAATCTCAAATTATCTTTATTGTAAAAGAAATTCTCTTTGTTAGTACCATAGGAAATGTAAAGAGAACAGCATGGAGAATATGTATGATGATGATGGGGGTGTAAAGGGTATTATCTTCCCAAGATTCAACGCGAGTAGTGATAAGAGATTGAGAAAGAGAAAGAGAAAGATCCGAAACGACGGAGGCGGATTGGGAAGGAGGGTGGGGCGTTAAAGTCGAAATCTGATGACAACATTTCTACATTCGTGGAGGTTGCTCGTTAATTATATTTTACGCTTTCTTCAAGCTTCCGGGTACATTTTGATCTTAAGATATCTAGCAAACATTTCGGCCACGAAAAGACATAAATTATTTTAATTAATCAATCAATCAATCAATGTATTTAACGTGGTCGGTATGCTCTAGTTTACAGGTACACCACGCAATAAGAAAAAAATAGCAAAAATGGAGAAAAAAACTTAAGCCTTTTGAAGGTGTGTAAATTTAAAATAAGTTAAGATTAAAAACTAACTAATATAAAAATATAAAAATCCAAATATTACTTATATTATACTACTAAAACTACTTCTAATAACATTCTCGGTTTTTTGGTTTTAACAATTGATTTACTATCATGGCGTTAAAAAAGCAATGGATTACATGTGGTCGCCCTCTGTACAGCAGTGTATGGAACTGATACCATCTAAGCTGCCTCTTGATCTGAGCTCGAGAACAACAGAGGGACACCATCCACTGCCACTTGACGATAGGCAACGCTTGCCTGCTGATTAGATATGATGAAAAATGTTTTACATAAGGTAATAGTCACTATTCATCACGTGTTGGGGGGGGGGTAAGGGGTGGGTAGGGGTGGGAGAGTTTCGGAGGGATTACTTGGTTTTGAGGGGAAACGGAGGGGGGGGGTTCAATCGTCGCTAATAAAGTAGAACATACATGTTTATTGTTTCATGTAACTCCCAACTTGGGCTTTTCGGTTACAATGTCTAACTACAATATTTAAAATGCATGTAAGTTAAAAAGGAGAAGGAATAACAGGTAAATAATACATTTTATGGCTAGAATCAATTACAAAAGACCCAAGAATATAAGTTAAAAATTAAGTTATACTCAAGGGGACTGTACAAATTGATCTTTAATTTGGTGGTCGTAAAAATACTTCAGAGTTTTAGGGGGGAATGAGGTAAATTTAATTTCAAAATTTACAAAACCCTCCAGTCCCCAAAGTCCCCTCAGGTGACATACAATGACTGATTCCTAAAATCCTCTTAAAGTAATGCAGTTCTGAATTGAAAAATTTTGTATTTGCCAAACAAAGAAATTACAAAATTACGAAACCCTCTGGAGATCACATGGTTTTCAGGGAATAGAGAGGGATCACAGGTCGTTAACAGAGTATAAAGGGAGGGGGGGGGAAGTAGACTATTGACTGCAAATAAGGGGAGGTAGGGATCATAAAAAAATACTCCAGAGCCTTAGGGGGGAGTGAGAAGAAGATTATTATAAAAAATAAGAAACCCTCCAGTCCCCAAAGTCCCCTCAGGTGACAAATAATGATTGATCACTAAAATCCTCTCAAAGTAATGCAATTCTGAATTGAAAAAATTTCGCATTTGGCAAACAAATAAATTGCACTAGTATTTTAATGATCTTTCTAAAGATGACATCAAGGGTACGTAATGTTCCCTTATTTTCTCCTTCTAAAATAAATGCTGACAAAGAACAGGATGCATTACTGAAGTTTGGGATGTCGTCCTTTCGGATGATGGATGTTCTCTTGTCGTTGTTATATCAAATTTATTAACTGCACAGGGTGTAACTTCACAAACCTGAGTGTCTTGTGGCTCCTTGGCCATGGCCTTGCCGGTTAGGACACTTGCCATGACAAGTATAATTTCGAGAATGGAACATATGATAATCAAGACATGTACAGCTATCATGGTTTTTTCCTCTTCCCGGAACTCGATTTCTGTGTCTTTATCAACGAACCATCTAAATTCCTGGTCACTACCAGTTTGTGCTTCCCAGTATTTGATGATCAATATGCTATTGAGTGCCCTCGCATAGATAATGATGGTTAGTACTGATAGAGCAGCACATGCAATGCTCACTGACCTCAGGCCGCTCATCTGCAACAATGAATGGCACGGGAAGCTAAGTTTTCATGGCGTAAAATCACTTGTGTTTTAAATGTTAAGATTTTAGAGGTACAAAGTTCTCGGTCAAACGTCATAATATTCTTTAAAAGGCACACTCGGTGCGAACATTTTTAAGAGAAGCAAAGAAAACAACAACAAAATTCAGTCAAACACACGTCACTTACTACATGGACCGACATTTAAGAGGATTGTGGTATTTTAATTCTCACCAAAGCAGAGGAGGGTCTGGATCTGTTCACGGCTAAAACCAATCCCATGATGCCGATGGGTATGACCTAAAAAAACATTAAATTGCTCGATTAATAGTCATAGAATGTATATGATTAATATCGGAGATGATTTCAATATGGTCACTTTTGAGAAGGTACTTACTTTTATATTTCAGCTGGTAAGTCCCTGAAGGACATCAATTCATTGACAAGAGCATAGAAATGATAAAGCACATTTCGACTGAACGTCGTGAAATTGTAAATTAGTAATACCGTAATTTCCGGCCGACACCTGCGGGTATTCTGTTAATTTTTCCACAAACAGTTGTTGATGCAGGTTATAGGAAAGTGCGGGTAATACGATAACTTTTAAGGCTTCCGGTATAGTTTTAAAACTTTAAGCAGGAAAAAACAGAGATGATAAGATCCACTATAGATGTTCTTCAAAACACTGTGTGATAACTCATTTATTTCGCGCAGATTGCTTATTATAATAAGGGCATGTTTACATGGAGGTGGGGAACCCCAGGTAGGTGAGGTAACCCGCCTAGGTGGGGTAATCCGCCTGTCCATATAATCTCTTATTTTATTTTGATCACGTTTACATGATAGGTGGCGTGACCCGCCTAGGCGGGTTACCCGGTCTGCCAGGTAGGGTAACCCTGTCAACCGGGGTGACAATTTGCCATGTAAACGTCTAAAGTTGGGTTAACCTGCCCAGCCGGGGTCGCGTTCATGGCAAAAAAGCTCAAAAGCGAAACATGTACGTTTCAAGAATTTGTACATTTCCTAGCCGTCTCATGGCAAAAATCACCAGAAACCGCAACGGACACACAAGGAGTGTAAAATGTTTACACTTCGGAATATTTAGCGTTGTAAATCGACCATATTTGGTTTCCCAAACTATTCCGTATAACGTATTAAGTCAACGGTTTCTCGCAAAACCAAACACCGCGTAACACAACGCGTGACGCTTTCATGAATAAATACATATGTGTCCGAGAATTAATCTTTCGTTTTTTTTCGAGATGTGAGCTTGGGATGCCTCTGCTCAAACTCCTTAATTGCAATCGCAACATTGACCTCAAGAAATCTCACCTCAGCACCCGGGGTTGTAGGATTGCATGTAAACGCGTTCTATTTTTCGACCACGGCTAGGCGGGTTACCTCACCTACCTAGGGTCCCCCACCTTTATGTAAACAGGCCCTTAAAGAGTATTTTCTCGTTTCAAGCGATTTCTCCGACTCAGTAGATCTCGAGATATTTTTTTTAGAACAGATTTTTGCAAGTGGTATCATTCTCAATGAAATTGCGAAGACAAAAAGTGTGAGAATTTATTAATTGCACGCTAAAGGATATTATGTCAACAAAAACAATGAAGGAACTTTGTGTTAGTCGACGATTTTCTTTTGTTTTTGGGTGCGGGTTATCTGCCAGTGTGGGTGATCTGTTGACAATTTTTTCACGCCATTACAAAAATTGACCGAGGCGGGTAATCTGCCGCGCGGCTAAATGGACCGCAATTACGGTAAATGTTAAAATAGAAGGAAGCATTGAAGTAGAATTAGGAAGAGAGACAAACGAAGAAGTACATTCATTGTAAATTTAATCAGATGTCTTCAATTTATTGTGGAAGAAAAGCAATCTCTGTAAAATGTTGTCTTTCCGGCTTCATTTGATTTTATAGAAGAAATTTTATAGAAGCCTTCAGCTTGCGTGACTTATATCACGCAACCTAATTGACGTATGGGAGCCGTTGGTGTCCAATTTCTTTAAAGGCCCTTTTCACCCTTGATGCAACGCGCACCGCGACCCAATTTCCTGTAACACGAAATTCCCAGATTGCTAAAAACGTTCTAAAATCATCTTTCTCGAGAGCCATCCTGGACATACAGTCGTCTGTTTTACGGTAAATACATTCGCCGTTCGTCATTTTACAGTTTCCTTACAGTATTTTGAATTTTGTTTGGTAAAATCCGAAATTTTTTTTTAAGTGTCACGCTTAGATCTGTACGTACCTGTGTACAGCGAGGTCGGTGAAAGGACAACGTTCGAATTTTTTTTTTTCACTTTCTAGAAGCACTTGAGGATTCTAAATAAAGATAAAATCATTTCTAATACAAATTGGTATTTTTCAAAGATAAATATGGAAAAATATCAGACTGCCGGACGCTTAGTTATTCGAAGACCGTGTCCGGTAGTGTTCGAAGAAAATTTTGTAAGTGTCACGCTTGGATCTCTTCGTACTCTGTGTTCTGGGTCGGCGAAACGGACAACGTTCGAATTTTTTCACTTTCTAGAAGCGTTTGAGGATTTTAAATGAAGGCAGAATATTTTCCAAGGAAAATTGGTATGTTTTGAAGAGAAATATAGAAATATGAAGTTATTTGAGGACCGTGTCTGGCCGTGTCATTGAAAAGCTTTTTTAAGTGTCAAGCACTTGGATGGCTTTGGACTCTATACACAGGGTTGGCGAAAAACATCAACTTCGAAATTTTTGGCTGCCTGGAAGCGCTTGAGGATTGTAAATAAAGGTAGAACATTTTCGTATAAATAATTTGGAATTCGAAGAGAAATATGGAAAAATATCGGACTGCCGGACGTTTAATTATTCAAAGACCGTGTCCGGCCGCCGGATGTTTAGTCACTTCATTGCGGGAACGTCAGCGACACTGACAGTTTGCGTTACAATTTTTATTTGCTGCTTTGCATGGACAACAACCTCGACCACTCTTTCGAGCGTAAGCTCCTCTCCACGGGCAGGAAACTTCATGATCAACTGACACTTGGTCCTATTTAACAAGGATGGCAAATTTCAACGAAAAAAAATTGATGTATGAATGAAAACGTGGTGGATCAACATTTTCACCTTCCTCGGAATATACTTGCAAGGATTTTCGTGTTCCTCTTTGTCAAAAACCGATCCATAAGCGTTTCCTGCCTCGGAGTCTACTAAATCAATGGATTCATCTGGTTCCATATACCAAACAGAATTTGACAAGCTCACCAAACTCATCAGAGAATACAGAGAAGCTATTTTGAGACAGCGTGACGAGGTAAAAATAACTGACCAATCAGAGGCGCTATTTAAACAAAAGTGGTGGTTCAAAACCTTTCAAGGCCGTTAACGTTTCAGAAAATGCCTCACATTGAATCCAAAAATACTCTCATCGACAGATTTTTTTTTCGAAAACTTCTGTCTAAAAATACAAACTTACGTCGTTCTTAAAAGAGAAATTCGAGGTCAAATCATCGAGTTCCCTTCGTCTGGCAATGTAATCATTTGCATTTCTGATCGACTCTTGTGTAAAACATCTTGCGCATTGTTTATTTTGTTGACTGTGCGGCAAAATTGAGAGATGTCCTAAAATAACTTTATAATGATGCAGACTGTGTTATCGAAGTACTGCGTTATATTTCTCAATTTTCGAACTTATTCGATCGCTCAACAAATAAAAACAACAACAGTTGAATTTTCCCAGGTCACAGACGACCGATTCGCTTTTGAAGAGCGAACTTTGTATTCTACGTTTCCAATGTCATCATATTCTGACTCAGTTTGAGGATGCAGTTGTATTCTTATCGAAAGAATTACAGACAAGATATTTTCAGGTGGAAGGCTATGAATCCTGATGGTTTCAGACTATCCAGTGAAATGTGATTCTACGTAATACAGTTCACCCGACATCTGCAGTATGGGGGATTTGAACAGGATTTTACTTTAAGCTTCGAAGAAAATCCTGTCCAAAATAACGAAATTAGAACACCGTAACGACTAGATACTTATTTCAAACTGCAAGATTGAATATCTTTGCATGTTTTCTTGATCTAAACCCTCTGCTAGAAAATGTAAATTTAGACAGTACTTTGTATTTGCACTCTTTTGAGAAAATGTAATGTACAGTACTTACAAGAAGGGCAATCCAAATTGGCATCAATATGAGACTGGCATACTTGAAGCGAACTTCAAAATGGTCTACCATTCCGAGAACGAAGAGGATACCTGCAATTACAAGCTGAGCGATCGAGATAATTATAAGGTCTCGTTTGTTGGAGGCCATTTCGCTGGATTCCTTGGCAAACTCAAAGGAACAATAGAGAAGGTCATGAGGCGGACTACAATTTATACGCCTGATGACGTCAATAGCCCTACGAATTTGCGTGCTCCGTATGACCTCACAGACATTCTGTGGGTTTGAGGCCGCGTGACGTCAGTTATGTGATATGCTAGTTGTCTTACATTTTTTGTAATTTGTAATGGTCGATCTCGGCAAGACGCAAGTGATCCCGAGAAATGTTTCATAAATACCACAACATTTCATCCCCAAAATCCGCTTAATGACAGTTATATAAATAAAGTTTAGTTACTTTCGTTTTCCTGTGTTGTCTCGGATGATTTTGTGGGGTTTAGGGACGGTTATTCCCCACTTTGCACTTATGCCCCTCCAAAGGCAAAGGAAAAACACAAGGTGTGCAACCTCCAGGATCGTCTGAGCCGGCTTCGAGCACGTTAAAAGTCGATAAACGTGTAAAAACCAAGCCAAAAATCAGTGCGATTGCCCGCCTCTAACCACCTCGAAAGCCTGCTCGATTTCCGACCTTCGCTCATGGCTCGACCGTCGACACATGATATGGACCGAGTCTATGTCAAAAGATACCATGACCTCGTTATCATATACTTTCTCGTGACTGATGGTTGACACGGAGTGCGTAGAATTAATAACTGAGTAGTCTGACTTGCCTGGCAAGGTGGGGTAGTTACGAAAACGAAGACCTAAGACCCTCCTACGAAAACGAAGACCCCCTACGAAAACGAAGACCCCCTACGAAAATGAAGACCCCCTACGAAAACGAAGACCCCCTACGAAAACGAAGACCCCCTACGAAAACGAAGACCCCCTACGAATACGAAGACTCATTACGAAAACGAAGACCCCTACGAAAACGAAGACCCCCTATATATACCACCACATGCATGTCATGTCTCTCCTACTAAATCTCGTTTTAGCTTTAAAGCAGTCACATTGAAGGCTCCATGGGGCTCTACTGTTGAAATATTCCGTATAATATAAATTACAGACGTACCAAATTCAGAATTCAAGATTTCCGTTAGGATCTTCGTTTTCGTAGTGTGCCTCATGAACATAATCTTTGTCCACAAAGATAATACCAGCCTCTTTTGAACTTGTTTAAGTAATATGTCTTTGTTTTCGGGATGGGTCTTCGTATTCGTGATGGGTCATCGTTTTGGTGGGGGGTCTTCGTTTTCGTAATGGGACTTCGTTTTCGGTTCGTAGGGGATCTTAGGTCTTCGTTTTCGGGGTCTTCGTTTTAACTCGTGAGTTGTAGATACGATGTGGGGAATGGCACTCGCTCGCTCGCTCGCTCGATTGGTCGATTCCTGTAAACTTCTTTTCCATTTTAGTCTTTTGAGTGCATTTGATAGTTTTTGGCGAGCAGTAAACAAACGAAATGGCGACCTTTGTTGCTAAAATAGTGGTGGGGTGAAAAAGAAGCCAATGATAATCTTAAAAGCGTTTTTTTTTCGTTTTAGTTTCAACAAGCGGCGCCAGCGACTGGCAGGCATGCAAGGATTCACACTTAAATAACAGAACAACCCTCGTTTTTCATAAAATTGTAATTTACAATCCTTGGACTTGAAGACAATTCGAAGATTTATTGAAAATATCACTCACTGCGAAGCGCTCGGAGTTCACAGATGTTCAAAAGCTTTTTCTGTTATGGCGTGAGATTGAGGACAAAATCATTCATTATCGGACGTACCGCGAAAAGCGTAACAGAATTACTTATTTTTTCCGGGCGCCATATATGGTGCTGGTAGTTGGTAGAATTTCTACAGTGACGTCACTTTCCTACAAGCAAAGAGGCATGGCTGCTAAGCTGATTTAATGCGCGGGCCGCGCGAAATTGAACTGCTTATTCCGTCGGCGGATTTATCGGCAGAAGTCGGAAATGACGGAGGTTTCTGCGAGTTCTTCTGCTAGTGATAATCCTAGGGTATGTATTCATTTGATATTTATGTTATCTTCGGCATTTCAATGTTTCAATTTTTAAGCTTAGCATACCTACTGAAAGCTTGAACTTAATCGTATTCGACTATTCCAGTCGCTGTTTTCGCTCGATATAGTCGCTCTCCTTGTCACCATCTCCGAAACTTATCGTTCGAAACTTATCATCTTCGAAATTTATCGTTCTTTTTCCCGATAACTTTCAGCTGGAATTTAGTAGGAGCCCTGATGATACTTGCGTTTCGTACGATTTTCGACTGTGAAGTGTGAAATTAATCACAATCGCCACTTTTATCTGTATCAACGCTACAGAAACTTTTTTGTTTTGCTTGTAAGATAACTGTGACGACGCTTCAAGTTTTCGTGAATCTTTTGTATAACTGATGTCTCTCGAGTGATATTACATGTTAAGTATCAATAATACGAGGGCATACATACACGGACTTTACACGCATTTTATGCATATGTAAAGTGCTACAACACGATATCGGAATTGAAGCCTATTTGCTCTCCATCAATGCGCATGCTGTGTCACTTGGAGCACGTTAAAGCAAGTATTTCTCGGCTTTATACGAATTACCCTTTATACTACTTATGTGCAAATCAAAACAAACATCCAAAGGTATTTCACTACAAATATCCGTGCACAATTTTCAGCAAAATGTAGGCTATTGTGTTTACTATCCTTCATTTTACACAATGCTCGACCACCAGGAAAACTTCCTGAGGGTGGATCACAAAGATGGCAATTCCGGCCCACCCCAGTTGGAGCGAAGTAATCAGAGGAAAAAACCAAAAACACGGAAACAAACATATGCAAAGGGACACAATAAACAGTTTTGCTTTCACCAGACTGGAATAACATTAATAACATGCATGTCTTTTCATTTAGTTAACATTTACCTAGAAACCTTATTGTTAAAGCCTGTGCGGAGTCCTTGGACGCACCGGAATTATACTTCTAGTTTTATGCGTTTTCAGCGCTTTCAGTTAAGTCTTGAGTCTTAAACTTTTCTCATGCCATCCTAGCATTCCTAGTGGGTTATTGTGCTAGTAAACCCCCAGGTTTTGCTCTGCAATGACCAGTAATTTGCCAGTGGTTTTTAGGGGGAGGAGAGGAGAAAGCAAGTGATCACTTTTACATTAATAGCTAATATGTATCATGCTTTCCTCATTTTCCACATGGAACAGTTTTCGTTTGTTTTCAAGTAAATCATTTTATATCATAGATGTTGCCTGAAGAACCAATGTCTGAAGAAGAAGAAGAACAGGAAGAAGTGGAGGTACAGCTTTATGTACTTTAATTGTAATAGGTGTGCACAGTGGTTGCATCTTAGTTTGTGAATTAAGTTTGTGAGACATATAACCACTGAAATGTTATTGCATTTCTGTAAAGAAAAGTCTTAAAATTGATGTGAGCAAAGGTAGTATGGTTGCATTGTAACTTGTACTGCTGAAGTTAAGTTTAGATTTATAATAGACTTGTTAACCTTCCTTGAGATTGTTGAATGGTGATCAAGTATTTTCTTTGACAAATTTGACTGAATGCTATTGCACTTGGGGCTCTCTTACTATTGTGACAAGTTACTACACTTGTGCCTTCAACAAGGGTGTGTTTAATTCAGTGTGTAGGCTTCACTGTTCATTTGTACATACAATATAATTTTAAAAGCACTTAAAATGGAGCAATAAATTTATTGTCATCTTTTTGTGCTGCTTATTTTACAGAATTCATCAGCATCTGAATATGAAGATGCTTCTGATTCAGAAAGTGATGGAAATGATGAGGTAAATTCTTTTTTCTCTACATATTCATAAAAATATGATGACTCTTCAGGTTGTTTAAAAAAATTAACTAGAAACACTTTCAGCTCTGGATTTCATAGCTACATGTACATGCATTAAGTGGTTTAAGTTTGGCTTTTTTCATTACATTGATGCTAGAATTAGAAAATATCCAAAGGAGAGCTACACGTTTTATCTGCAAGAACTCTGAACTCTCTAACAAGGACAGATTCTTGAACCTTGACCTCCTACCTCTCAACTACTGGCTGGAATATCTTGATTATTATTTCTCTACAAGTTTATTTATGGAATTATTGTTATTAATTTAGATAACTCTGCTCAATTTTATAGTGGGTGTTCCCATTGGGGATCTTCTGGGCTTTTTCTCAACAACAAAACTGCTAAAACATCTCTTTTCCATGATTCCTTCTTCATCCGAATAACTAATCTGTGGAATGCATTACCTATCGCTATAAGATCAGAGGTAAAGTTCCTTTTAAGAAAAAGTTAAAATGGTTTTTTATGATAGACTAAGTTCAATGTTCAATCATTATGATATTTGTTCTTATGAGTTAGTCTGTCTGAAGTGTCACTGTGCCAATACTATAACATGTTGTTCTTGTTAATTTCTCAAAATTTTTTTCTTTTTTTTTTTTTTCATTATTATTTTTATCAGGGTACCAGGGAAGGGTTGTCAATTTTTTAGGGAAATGGTTAGGTGATGGGTTTACTTAGCAGGGGACCTAGGGTTCTATTGTATGCCCACCTACCTCAAGGCGAATTTTGTAAATAAATAAATAAATAGCAAATAAAATAAGTTAATTTTACTATTCACTGCTTTCAACAGGTCAAGATTCAATGTTTCAATACGTCATGTTTTTAGAGTCCACCCATTTAAAAACATATTCATTTTTAAACACTGCATGTTTTTTCAGTCAATTTATATAAGTTATAAAAATACTTCATTACACTTAATGGGTGATTTCACTGTAAAACTGAACCTCTGAAACTCATGCAGAAAAAAGAAATTACATCCACATTAATCGCATTCTTGATTACCTTTGGCTTGATTTTGACTTACAATTTACAGTAGCTTGGGTTTGGACACGTACTGCATTATGATCATGCCAGGATAATTTTATATCTGAGGTACAAAATTGATTCATTGCAGAGTTTTTATTTTAAATTTCCTACTTTATTTCTTTTCTTGTGCACAGGACAGTGAATTCATGGACTTTCTATCTAAGCTAAGGGGATCAACTGAAATCAAAGAAATTCTCAACAGTGATGGCCACTGTTCCATTCCAAGAATAGTGGAAGATTATGAAGCAGTTGTTGGGATAACAGCCATCACTGATATCAGAAAGGAGGGGCCTTCATCACTTCACACGTTGCCATTTATTAACTCCTTGAGGGAAGTATCCTCTCAACTGCAAACATTTCAGGCCTCTCCTGAGACTCCAGATGGAACAGCCTGTGGTTCAGCGCTGAATGCTGCCCGTCAAATTTTGTATTGGTCATCTGTTTTTATTTCAATGATGGAGGCCAGCAATACAGGGCAGCCTACATGTACCGTATCATTATCCACTTCCACATCATCCACATTGTCAACACCAACATCATCTACATCAGTGTTAGCTTCATCAACATCATCTGCATCAACATCATCTGCATCATCATCATCTGCATCAATATCATCTGCATCACCATCATCTGCATCAACATCATCAACATTGGCATCATCTAGTTTGACATCATCTGTATTAACATCATTTACCTTGACATCTTCTGTATCCACATCACCTACATCATCTAGGTCATCTTTATCCAGTCATAATCCACCTGCTACAACTTGTGCATCTTTGTTGTCAAATGTTATTCCACTATCAGTGCAACAGGACCTGCATCCTTTATCCTCATTTAATCAGCAGTCTTCCCGCTCAGTAGTAAATCCTCAACCTTCCGCTTCAGATACTCTGCCATTTGGTCAGCATTCTCTATCATTTCCTCCAGTTTTTTCTGCTACTGTTTGTACAGCGTCTCCGTTTTTTCATGCTCAGCTATCTTCATCAACTCCACTCCTACCTTCCACATTATCTGGACAACCTGCAACATTGCCTCCTCAAGCTCCCTCTATCTCATCCTTGCCAGTGGAAGTCACACCATCACCATTACAACAAGTTTCATCATCTTTAAGCCTGTCACATCCGTCATGTAGTCAGCCTTCATCTTCACAGTCAAGTGTCCATAATTATTCAATTTCATCTATATTCCGCCCAGTCATTTCATCCACTGCATCCACTGGCTTGCAGACATTTCATCAAAATTCTCCTGCTCCAGCTCTTCAGCTATCTTCACCCTCAGTTTCATCTGTTTTGTATCATCAAGTGCCACCAGCATGCTCTTCTGTGGTATTAGATCCTGTGACTCTTAACATCCATGCCAAATATGGTCTTCCTGGTCAATCCTGTTTAGACTGGCTAAATTCATTAACAATTCCAAGAAATGTTGAAAGTCTGGAGCAAGTGAAGGAGATCTGGGAGCTTGGAAGCCAACATTGTCCACCATTAAGAGATTGGACTATGCTAATGAGGAACTTTAAGTCATCCAAAGGACGAAATACTTCCATTTACAGTCAACGTAAATTTATTTATTTATTATTTCAACGTCATGGGTTTGATGTTAGCAGCATCTCTTCTCAGTACAATGAAGTTAAACCTGGTAAACTATACAAACTTTTAAACACTAGTAAACAAAATTGATGAATGTTGTTCCTGAAATCATTGACTACATTTTAATTCCTATCAATAAGTTAAAGCCTTGTATAAGGTAGCTGGTGGCCAACAAAAATTTCCCTGCTTTCCTGCATGAATCTTGACTGTTTACTTTGTTACTGGTTGTTTTCAAGTGCCGTATTTGTAGGAGTGCTTGAATTACATCTTGTTGGTGTTTTTAATTATTTAGACTTAACAATAACTGGTCAATTTACCTGGCAGTTTTCTCGATGTACATGTAAATATACGCCTGCAGTTCATTGTGGTAGTTTTGCTCAACATTTTATGCATGAAAAGTAGCATCTTGAAGTTTAATTTTCATGTGGCTTCTCAATACTTGTTATTGGTTTTACTAGCTAGTATTTCTGCCGTTTCCTCCACTTGCTTCTTGCTCGGCAGTGAACGAGAGGAAATTAACGTAAAATTTGAGATACTTACAGTTTATCGCATTGTTGTTTTATAGTAATAATCTTTAAAAAACTTTTCATAGGACAGATATTGATTATTCCCTATTGTAGCTATTCAGTGTGCAACATTTTTGATGGAACACTTAGTGAGATCTACATTTGTAGACCTTAATACTTCTCACCCATGGATCGAAATACATTTCATTTGATTTATTTCAAAAAAGGAAAATGCACGACGCATTCCATTTTAGTTTTTGCATGGAACTCCTCTGATTCTCTGGAGGTGCTGTCATGATTTAAATGAAAACTATTTCAGGCCCTTATTTGATCCACTTCAAATGTACAAATACCTTTCTTGTAAGACCTTTGACGCATGGAAGTAACAATTTTACTCTGACACCATACAACACCATTTATACTGTTTCCATCTCTCCCTCGTTTCCATTTTCCCGTTCCTTCTTTCGCTTTCGCTTTCCTTTTCCCTGTCCTTGTTTGTCTCCCTTTCTTCCCAGGTTAGGGTTAAAGGCCGCTTGGTGTCTCCAAAGAGGATCCAGAATGTCGGCCTATCTTATTTCCCTAAAAATAAACATTTGTTTTCGATTTTAGGAAACAAAAAAGAACCTTTTCCATTTGTCGGCTCAAGAGGTTCTTGAAGTTAAAGGCTAAAGAGGTTCTTTAGCCTAACAGGATCTTAATCGTGGGTTATGTTACTGGGCGTCTTTATACGCGTTTGGCCGTCACATTTGCCCGCTGGAATAATATGTTGTTTTAGCGCGAGGACAAGAATTCCAACTTGCAATTGTGACGGCAATGCGCGTGTATTGCAAGTAAATACGCCCGTTGTATCGACTATTGATTGAGGTTGTTATAAAATAATCGTCCTGTATGGGCGGTGGAATGCATATTGCTTACACCTTGTTGCATTGACGTCAATACCAAAGCAAAGAACAAAAATGGAGTTAGTTAAATGATAATACGTTTCAACACTAACAACCGTCTATTGCTGCAAATTAATTCTGCAATTGGAATAAATAATTAGCATAAATTAAAGTTTTTCTGGTGCCATTTTCATGCGCAATACTGATTTAGCTCATTTCAATTAAAATAAGGGAATGTAGATCACGTGCCTAATTACTTCCTGTCGTTGTTGTTATTGTTTTTTTTTTTTTTTTGCGTTTTGCTTGTATCTTTTTCCTTTCTGAAATGACAACGTTACGGCGATTAGATGTCTTTCACAACGTAGAGTTTTGTCTGGATCCGCATGGCATTAGTTAAACCGTTTCACCCGACTTAATTTCTATTTCCTTGGCTTGCATCGTCCTTGTCGCCAGAGCCGCTTGTCCCTCTTAGCCGGCTGAGCCCGTGCACGAGAATCTTGGCCGGTTTTACACAAAAAGAACGGCCAATCAAAGGCATGACAGGACGGAAAACGCATGCACTGTAAGTACCTTCCCGTTGTCCCATACAAAGCCTTAGAAAACTTTTCTAAGGCTTTGTATGGAACAACGGGAGGTACTTACAGTGCATGCATTATCCGTCCTGTCATGGCCGTCGTAAAATTACTTTGTTATACAGGAGTTTGAAATTGTTGCTTCGACTGGCTCGATTTTAAACTCCCTTTCAAATCCGGCCGACCAAATCATGTGTCCCGAGAACCACTTGTTTCTCGTGCACAGGCTAAGAAGGACAAGCGGCTCTGAGGATCAGAATGGGCCTGAATATCATTGTGAACAGGCTGTTTGGTCAAGAACGTCTTTATTCCATCTTTTAATTCATTTAATGAACGATCGCATAATGCGATACATCTACTGACCACAAATTGCGTTTTCACGTAATATGTGTTGTAAAAAGTAAAGGCTATAGTCCATACTTTTTATACCACATATTGCGTTAACGCAATATGTGGTATAAAAAGTAAAGGCTATAGTCCATACTTTTTATTCCATATATTGCGTTGACGCAATTTGAGGCTTTAGTAGATGTACCACATTTTGCGATCGCGTTAAAGCGTCTTACTATTCTTTTACCAGGTTTTGCGTTATTACAAACTGTGGTATGAAAAGTATGGACGGTATAGCCTTTACTTTTGAAACCACAATTTGCAATAACGCAAAACCTGGTAAAAGAACAGTAAGACATATTTTTAAACCGGAGAACGAACCTCGCAAAATGTGGTACATCTACTAGAGCCATATATAAATCGCGTTAACGCAATATATGGTATAAGTAGTCTTCCACCCAATTTAGCTGAGGTCCTACTACTTAACTGATTAGTAAAGGGACTGATCTAGAACTCCAGCATCCATAGCTGACGGGCTTATTTTATTTATTCTGTTTTGTTTTCCTTTCATTTATGGGCAATTGAGAACAAGTTTCCAAACGTAATTGTGTATAGGTATTGTAACTTTTGTCAACGATTAAACTTTAAACGCGGAATATGGGACTTCTAATATAAAACGCAGTTTGCGGCGACTCAATCTTGGTCTGATTAATGAAAGCTATGTTTCGCGATCAGATTCTTATAGAAAAAAGATGGGGTTTTGGTATAAAACACATTTTGCGATGTTTCAATCTGTGTCTAATTAATGAAAGCCATATTTTGCGATGAAATATTTAACGCGAAATATGGGATTCTTGTATAAAACGTATTTTGCGATGTTGCAAACTGCGACTTCATTAAACGCCACAGAATGCGACACCTCAAAATATGGTTTCTTGATGAGCACGATTTTCCAAATTCGCGAGACACAAACACTCCACTGGAAAATTAATTTTGGTTCTTGACGAATTTTTCGGATAAGGTACTTCTGAGAACCCAGGTTTTGCGATATCTCAAACTATGGCACATTTTAGGAACACATTTTGCGATAACTCGATCTGTGTCTTATCGATGAAAACCATGTTTTGCGAACAAACTTTAAACGCAAAATATGGGATTCTGGTGCAAAACGCATTTTGCGATGATTCAATCTGTGGCTCATTTAACAAACGTACAAAGATTCCCTCGTTTTTATTTTATGGCGATTTCTGATTTCTTACTTTACTTTAATATTTGGGAGGTAGTCATGTTGCGAATATATCTCTATATATATACGGGATCATCACCTAGTAGTGGTGAAGTGGTTCGTGTGCCTCTATTAACCCATAGAGGTATGCCGGCGGGAGTCCCAATAATATATTTATACAGGGTAACCCTACAGTACATGAGCATTGTTATTAAAGGGGTCTTTTGGGTAAGGGGGGGGGGGAGGGGGCTATAACCAGGTGAATTTTTTTGCTTCCAGGTATAAGGGCCTATAATTAGGGGGGACTTGAGAAAGGTTTCGAAGAGAAACACGTCAATACAAATGGGTGGGGGCAATACAAGAGAGCGGAGCGTGCAACAGCGGTAGAGAGGACATAATGGGAAAAGAAGCACTAGAAGAGATCGATGAGAATGAAGACATTCATTGACTGCTGCACCTTCAACGATTTGTCCATTGAAGGCTCCTTCTTCCAACACAAGGAAATACACAAAGTAACATTACCTACACCTGCCTTCACTAGTACAATCACATGGATCACATCACAGTCTCAAAGAAGTGGGAAAAAAAACCCTTTTTGATGTTAAAGTCACAAGAGGATCGGATGTTGACTCTGATTATCACCGTGTGATTGGAATGTTTGAGATGAAGCTTGCTCAAGAGTATAGTGACGACAGTAGAAGGTATTAGTCAGAGTGGTTTTAATATAGTCAACTCTCTCTCTCTCTCTCCAGTACCCCTATCACCTATGCTTGCTAAGTCATTCCTCTAAAAGAGAGTGGTATGGTAAACCATTTATATAAACCATGAAAAACTCCATGTATGTATATTGAGTAGGACTGGAACACTATACTACCCGTTCAAATCCTAGCACAAAAATAATGTTTAAGTTTCGAAAAAAAAGATTAAGTTAATAATTAATGACAGTTGATTTAACAATCCAGCAACATAATATTATTGATGTTTCTTTTGAATTTCCTAGATTTGTGGTTGGTGATCTACAATTACATCAAAACTGCTTCTTTTTTATTTTAACTTTCATTCCCAGGAAAAAATAAAAAAAAATATTTAGGTATGAAGTTCAGAAGAGCTGATGTCATTAAATGTTTTGCAAAGAATTACCAACAATATTTAATCGAAGATGGAGTCAGATACAGTTAACCTTCACAAACAAAACATTACAAAAATGATATATAAGACAACTAAATCACATGACTATTTTGAGCTCAAATGATTTATTGCAAGGCTTGATGAAAAGAGTGGTATTAAATGAATCAAAGACTTTCTATTAATAAATGAAGTGAAAATCATTGGGAAATCATTCTGTTTCTTTCTAAAAAATTGCATTGGCTTGAATACTTCCCAAATTTGCTTCCTTGCCAGCTGTTAAGAGATTGCTGTTGTTAACTGTTTTATTTGGGAAAAGATCTTAATATAGTGTACTCATGTACCATTTTAAATAGTTAGTAAGAGCAATATAAAAAAAGATAGTGAGCCAAAGTGTACATTTTGTCAACAATCATGTCAGTCTTCCTCAGATCCAGTGAATAGTTCTTCACTTTCATCTTTCCTGCTGCTGCTGTCATTTTCACTGTTGGCATCTTGTTCATCTTCATCATCAACTGGAAAATCAACATCTGACATCAGATTTGTGTAGTCCTCACTATTATCACTGCATTCTAATTCATCACCAGAGTTCCCATCATTACTGTGGTGATCACTGTCATCATCATCATCATGGTCATTACCATTATCATCTGCTCCCTCCAGCATCATTTCTAACACATCAAAGAATGGTGATGCCAAGCTGCAAGAATTAATTTAAAGTGAATCTCTTTCAACTATACAACATGACATCGAATGTGTTTGATGGAGACTATGAAAATCCATCAAAGTGTACAATAATAGCTGTGTTCCAGAAAGAGCATGGGCCTGCTAACAAGCCAAGTTTTCCAGGGTTGGAAACTTAAATTTGGGAACAGGCCAATCCTCTCACTTTCTGTGCTCTTCACATGACCTGCACTCACCCAATCTCAGTCTAATTCATAAAAAAAAAAATAATCAGACTTAACATAACTTAATGACATCACTCAAAAGAACAATTTGAATGCAGTTCAGTCAGGGAACAAAATCAAACACAGAACCTTTTTTAAAGTTTGCTGACCAAACCAATCAAACCAAAACATACTCGATCAAAACAATTCAAGTGATCATGGTTTTCTTCTTGGGGGAGGGGGAGGGGGAGGTTTGATTTTGTTGTATGGCATTTGCAAACTCCATCAAACTCAATCAAACTCAATCGAAAGAAAGAGTTTGATGGAGTTTAGAAACCAAAAGTTTTCATGGAATAGTCTGGGTTTGTGTCTCAAAGGTACAGAAAAAGAACTATATAAATTTATATACTTGCTGTCTTGTTTTTATCCTACAGTCTAGACCGACTTTTCTTGTATTATTTGAAAAATTTTATTGCTTAGCTTTTAAAACCAGTAAAATTTTTATTTTTAGTCTAAACATCATGTGCATAAAATAATTTACCAGGCTTAGGAGGTTTTTTGTGTTTTCATGAAATGGGCAACTGAAATGCTTAGATCTAATGCCTGTTCTGCAGGACAATAAATCACCCATCAAAAAAATTGTTCATGAGCCAAAGGATAATTACATGTTGAAATTGCATTTTTTTGTTAGTGAATCTGAAATACATGTGTTATTTAATGAAGTACAACCAGAGGTTTTCAAAGATTGTGATTTTTACCCTGTTGAACTGACACCCTCAAGGCCATATTACACAATGCTCACAATTTCTGTTTGCAATAATATACAAAAGGCTGCAAATTGCATGTTTGACATGTCACACACAACAACTTGTCTGGTAATGTTGAGAAAAGTAGAGGACAGTTCTACTTTTTTGTGCAACTTGCAAACCAACATTTTGCAGCATTGCAGGTTGCCAAAATGGGGTGATTTTATTAAGGCTCAGGGAGCCTTAGTATGGTAGGTATGTACCGTATGTATGTATGTATGTATGTGCGTATGCACGTACGTACGTATGTATGTATGTATGTAACATGGCCTTCATTACAAATCATAAGCCTAATACTGTATACTGTATGAATAAGCAACTTACTCAGGTCTAAAGTGCCCAAATTTTGGGAAATCGTGCCTCCTCCGCGAACAAAATCTGCATCTACTTTGGCAACGCCAACATCTGGCCAACGTTTTCGTCCTGACCCTTTCCTCCTCCTCGTCAAACCACTCTAGCCTATCCACCAACAGGGACGGTACCACCGGGTTTTTGTCTTCCCTTATTAATTGTTTCGATTTCATTAGTTTTATTCGCCAGGACACCAACGTTAAGAGTTGAGGCGATGGCGCCTCGCCTGGTTGCCATCCTCCCAATCTTCCAGGGGAGATGTCCTTCAGCTGCTTCTTCGTATCCTCGTTTGCGGTTTCGATCAGCTGGCCAAAGAATGCGCTCACCCCTTCTAACACCGGGTTTCCTTTAACCTTATGCCCCGCTCTCGATCCTGCCTGACAGGCAAAGGTATAAATTGCCACATCTAGCAATTCTGTCAGCTCTTCTGGAAGGCACTTTTTCGAACCTGTTGTCCCAGACGAAGATGTAGCACACGACGCCATTGAGGATTTCGACGAGATGTTATTTTCCATCGTTGTCGAATTTCAATATTCGCACCTCAAAGAGCTCGTTTTCTGATTGGTGCGGGAATAGGGGTGCTTTGTTACCATCATTGACTGTCTCCATCCAAATATGGAAGTCAATAAAAAGGCCGGAAATAGGAAATAAATCACGAGGTCACAAGTTTTTGCCTAGGTCAGAGAATCTGTATAAATGTCAATGATTGTCAGTGGCCAGTTGTCAATATACGATTAAAGATGCCTTCCTCTAACCCACTGTCATTCCTGCGTCCTCTGTACGATATTGCTGTGTGGCAATTTATTTTGATGAGCGGCTACAAGGCAATTTCAGGAAGGGAATCACCCCGTAACACGCACATAAAGTTCACATGGAAAATGCACGAGGTCGTGGCTAATTTTTTATGTAAACTGTTAGAGGTACGTGCCTTCGATCACTTGCAATCACAGCTGCTTGGTGAAGAAGTAAAATCGGCGACTGGAAATTGGGAAGTTGGAAAAATAGCAACAACCAAACTGGTCGAATGGTGTCAGGATCAGTGGCGGAGAAAGGATCCCCGTCTTCCTGGGAGCAATGCAGCTTACTTCGAAAACGAGCCGTTAACCATACCATGGTTCGATAACATCCCCGTGTGTCATCGGTGCGGGGTGCCATGCCCAAGCTGCAGAAATGAACTCGCTTCTGAATTACCCTCCGAGATGTCCACAGCCCGGGCTATTTTAAACTTCGATGACATCCACGAGAACAACCAAAACGCGGGTGATGATGAGAATGCTGACAAGAACGATGACGAACGTGGTAATGAGCAAGGTGGTAACGCACCCAAGGAACCCGAATACTGCCCTGCAAGTCCCCAGATGCGAATGCAGTTAAGATCAAGGAAAAGGAAGCATAATGCCTCCAACTAATTTGGTTCAAACAGTTCTTGCTATATTTCGATGAAAACGCGTTCAAACGCTTTTTTTACGTTAAAATACTATGCGAATCAAAAAGGTGATTTTTCTGTTCGACATTAAAATGTGCGCAGTGGGTTCTTATTCCTGAGATGCGTCGCACGCATAAAAAAAGAAAGGGATTGCTTGCAGCCTAGCATTGCATATTTTTATTACTGCATTCAGCTTATTGCTATTTGCTCAAGTGGTCCTTACATTGTTAAAGTTAAGCGAAAGATCATTGGGATGTTCATTTGAGGCTTTGCAGAAAATACAGAAAATACAGCGATAATACAACCTTGTATCCAAGCTAGTGAAACGTTGTTTAAATCGACAAAGTTTTACAAGTTTGGGTACTTCAATAATCATGTATATCAGAGATACTGTACTGGTCAAAGAACCTCTTTTGTTGTAATATCTATATAGACAGTGACCAATCACAACTAGAAACATTATGCTAAATATTGTAACATCTATCAATAAAATTACTAATAAAACAAGGTTATGTTCAGATTTGTAACTCTAAGATGATAGCATTAAAATTTTAAGTTAATTAAGTTTTAACAAGATTTAATAAATCCCAAAGTCTTGCCCTGAATAATTAGTTTATGCCAGTGACTACAATATATCAGCAGCCAGCACCACTTTGTTACAAGCAATAACTTTACAAAAGGCCTAAAAAAATTGAAGAGGTACACTTGACTTGTAATGTAACATAAAATTCACCTTGTGCCAAACTGACCCACACATGACAATAAGTGTGGAAATTGAATCTGGCACAACACGATGAGCAATTATGGTAACTGATTTCTTTTTGGAAAAATGTTATGTTAAAAATAAAATTTATGTAGAATGTACAAAAAATTCTTGGGAACGGATAATTATTGAACTTAAACATTATTTTGCAAACATGGAAAATTTTCTACCAATATTTCATTTGTAAATTTTTGCAACTTGATGTTATTGTTATTAGAAAATCATTATAATATCATTATTTTTACTCACTTTGCTAATCTGTTACTGTTCTAACTCAACATAGTAACAGTTTTCAATTCACTGATACAGACAAACTTGTCATAAACAGACACCAATGGGACGAGTGAATGCGTCTGCTTAAGAGGGAGGTCCATTTTTTGGGAGGTCAAAAATGTAGTATTTGTACATGGCTGGGACCACAACTTACTGTCTGCTAGGGGCAAGTGTCTGTTAGCAGAGATTTGACTGTAGTTGGGAAAATTACCATTTCAAATGTAGTAATACATTTATAATGAAATCCATTGCTTACTCTTCAGAGTACACAGTGATAAGAAAGCATAAAATTTTAATCAGCCACCTCAAATGGCAAAGCTAACGACAAGATCTATACTTTTCAAAGGATGCATTTAACAATGAGAATCCACAAGTACTTTTTTGCTGAACTACCGTAGAGGTTTAAACATCCACATTTTATGATCAAATATTGGATTTCCATCATGTTGTTCCTTTATCATTTCTGCTCTAGCATCTTGTGTGTACAGTTCAAAGCTACTGGATTTCCTGAAAGAAAGGAAAACCAATAATCATTCAAGCCAAAATGATTATTCTTCATTGACACATATTTTTTTTAAACAAGAATCTCACTGCAAATACTAGAATAGATTAAAATGAAGTAAGTAAAAGGACAGTTGAATTTCAACAATGAGCTAACCAACTGAATGCAATGGAACAATAAACGAAAGAAAAGGGGCTTCCAGTTTACTTAAGGCTGGTTTACAATTATTCTGGGATGAGCACAAGCATAAGTGCAAGCATAAGTGCTAGCATAACCACAAAAGGTGTTCACAGTAATAAGTTATCACATTGTGATAAGCACAACCTTAGACACCATGCACAAGTGCAGTGTTTTCACAATTCTGATGGATACTGCATGATAGGAGATAGGTCAACTACCAAAGTTGTGCTTGTCCTTGAGCTTATTTCACCTGGATTCCACCTTGTGAAATAAGCATAAGCACAAGTAAAAGAAAGTGTTTTTGTGTGCTTATTCCTGTGCATGTTTCACCTTGTTGCACATTGGCATTTTCTTGTCACAGAACTGAATCCCTTTTAAACCTGAAACTTTTGTTACTTTTAACAGAATACTTGATTATTCACTTCAGACATGAATTAAAAAATGCATTTTGCTTTTTAATTGAAGATAAGAAAGCTTTTCTGGCCTCATAACAATAGACCAAGATTTTTGCACATCACTAATATAAACATCTTGCCCATTTTAAAATGATAACGTAATGATGCATTACATCTACATAAACTTTATTCAAACAATAGAATGATACAATCTTCTGTTTTATTTTGTCATCTCATGAATTTCATGATACACTGCACTCTTGGCTGCATAAAAAAAAACAAAAAAAAAAAACAAAAAGGCTTTTTCACTTGTGTACATGTAAGTTTGAACATAGGTTTTTTAATTTATATGTAACATACCATCTCCCTGCTCTTTTTATGGTACTATCATCTGCCCCACAACGAGCAGCCCATCGAGCTGCTGATCGTCTGATGCTGTGCGTCGTGAATTCCTTCTCAAAAAGAGCCTTGGACATCTAAATAATATTGACATTCAGGAAATTAGTTTAAGTAGCTGAATGAAGCATGTATTCTGGCTGCTTCTCCTAGCTGATGGTTATCTAACAGCATGAACAGATACAGTTTTTTGACTAAATTAGTTACAGATAAATTTAAACTGTATACGTCGTACCTCAAGAAAGGTTTTCCTGTAGGTGGTGACCCCACGGGCACAGTTTCGCAGGACAGCACGGTTATTTTCCCCAACCCTTGGGAAAAGGTAACCCCCACGAATATCTTCAGTCAAATATGAAAATAATATGATCAGTTTTTGCTAGACAAGTTCATTTTGAAAGATACCAAATGTATCCAACCAGGAAAAAAAAAAAATGCTATTTGCAAAGTCAGTGAATAACTATATTAAAGTGCAAGGAATCTGTAGCCAAGGGTCAAAACCCTCTACTAATGGGGGGCACTTGATGAGTTGATGAAATTTGATGCGTTTTCTACAAATGGATGGCCATTAATACAACTTGAATGGGAAGGTCACATACAAAAGATCAACTTAGCAGGTACTCAAAATTCTGAAGGTGATTAAAAGCATTTTTTAAACTAGTTGCTTTTAAGACATGAACTTTTCTTATGTAAACAACACCACTATAGAGCAGTATAAATATTGAAGGAGAGTCCTCCCCTAAATCCACCATTACATGGTGAAAGCTCAATATTGCAAGTGAATAGTGGAATTATGGGGCTCAAGGGAAACTGTGGACAAAGTTGCTGGCAGGACACCTGACTCTTCCTTGCAGCCTGGCTGCTCCAGTTGAAAAAAAAAAAAAAAAGCAATTGGTTGAAAAATCCAGCCAGCTATGCAAGCTATAAGTAACCACCCCCGGAATTAAAAAATGTGGTCATAACTATAAATGGTTGCTTGCAAAAATGGAAGGCTAAAAACAAAGGAAAAGACTAATTGGTAGTTCACAAAAACAGATGTGCTTGGACCCTATGACAGCTTTCATTGCAGAATTTGTAATAATAATTAAAACAGGGTTTACATAAGGTGTGTAGTGGCAGTAACCAGAGCTGGTTGCTTAGGAGAGGTTGCAAGGAGAGCTTTGACTGTGTTAAAATGCTGTGGTTCAATTTTATTTCTTGATTCAGTTTTGATTCATCATTGCTCCCTTATAGGTTGATAAATGTCAAACAAAGAAAAATACAAATAGAACCAAGGATAATGTTGAACTAAAACACAAAATTCAAATAAATTCTTTACAAACCTGCTACAAGTAACCATGCAATAAGAGCAGTCACAGGGCACAACTGTTTGTTGAAAGGGTTACTCCACAGGGTAAGTGTAACACCTGAAATCAAATGATTGATGATCAATTCTTAGAATGGTAAAGCCAGCCTCGAACCCTTCCAAACCAAACCTTTTTGTACGGTTTTTAGAGGTTATCTTGGGCCCCCGTAACGATACCTACAATAATTATTGCTACCATGATTTAGCAAGGTTTGATTACCGATCCAGGAACTCTAACACCATCCTCATTGCTTCCATTTACACTAAACAATTTGATATTTATATTAATGACTTTACCTAAGACATGAATAATGACAGCATGTTGTAAGAAAATATTTAAAAATCAGTATAAACTTTTTAAACTCATTAATAATTTATCATTGTTTCAAATGCAAAGAAGGTATTAAACACTCAAGACAGTGTTATATCATTTATCTGAACACCTTAAATTTCATCAAAAATACTCTGCTTCATGTCGTAGTGTGTAGTTCCATAAATTATCCCTACCTATCCCTCAAAAGAGATTTTTCATAAGACCCTCACCCCCTAGAAATTCCAATTGAGCTTCCTACATTTCCTTAAAAGGTTTTGGTCTCTGAGACCCCACCACCAAGAATTTCCAATCCCTTCTGTGGGGGTAGTTTGGACATTTTCTGGAACCACACATTTAAAGTATGACTTCATTAGCAATACTTTATGAAATATTTTCCACAGGGTGAGGAAGGATGGTGGAGGGAGGTTCAGAGACAGTGATGGAAGGGAGGTGTTTTAACTTTAAATTTCTACTTATACATCTAGTATTAAAAAATAAACTAGGTCAAAAAAAATAACCTGGTTGGAAAAATGACTTAAGGATAATTTTGACCTGTAACACATATATACCCACCTTTGGCTTTTCTATCTGCCTTTGACCATGGTATTTTTACTTCAATTCGCTTTGGCAATGCAATGGGATCACCTGAAAATAAGATATTATATTAATGGTCATTAACAATATTAATAAAACAATTCAAAAGCAGAAATTTATAAAAACAGATTTGTAGTAGTAATTACTTGCCCAGCCCTTTCAGATATCAAGTCAGGAGTAAAAAATGTATACAGTAAATTATGAAATTGGCTTTTAAAATAAATTTGTGATAAATGTTACATATACTTCGTTGTTGTGCAAGACAAGCTATACACTAATCATTACCTAAGGTGAAATTGGCAGGTAACCTCAAGTTCTTCAGCTTGAGACGAAGAGGTTCCTCCCCTCTCAGGAACAGTGCAAAGGAAAACAATGTAACAGTCCATAACCATATACCTCGTAAACCCTATGAAAGTAAACAATTTTGTATCATATAGATAGGTATTGTACTGGTGAATAACATAGCATTACCGATTAGAACTACTAGTCCATTTTCTCCTGAAACAAAAAACAGAGCTCACGGGCTTCCTCAAAATGATTATGTCTGACCCCTCCCTACCAACTAGTTATGCTCCCTCCTTTAATTTCATTATTTATTTCTGATTACCTCTATTGTATTAAGGCAGTATGCACGCATGCGCAATAGCTGCTGAAGGGTAAATGGTGGTGCCTTCTTGGGCTCATAAGGCACCCTTCCATGCCGGGTGTCCTTAGCAGTAGGTCTTGTGGCCCTCTTCACAAGCTGCTTTATCATCTGAGTAACATCTATAACACATAGATAAAAAATTATTCTAAACCAGCAAGTCTCTTTTACACATCATTCCACAGGTGGCTGTGCTATTAATATATATAAACATAATAAATAAATTCACCTAGCCCTAAACAACTATTTGATAACTGTTCTAGGGTTAGAACACTATATCATTAACACACCGATCTGTGCTTGTAATCTAAGGAATGTGAATTGCAAATTAAAGCAACCTGCCTATTCAAAACTCTTTAACCCCTGAGGGTGACCAGCATCACATTCTCCTCAAAATATTTAAATAAATGGTTTACATACAGGAACTATTAAACAATAGTCAAGTGTTTCTGTCAAGGAACTATCTACTGATAGTTACCCCACAGAAATTTAATGTTCTTAAAACAAATATGAGCCCAAGAGGCAAAGTTGTGAGGGATAATATCCTAGTTTTAAGAACATCAAATTTCCAAGGGGCAACTATCAGACCGATAGTTGCAACTTGGATATGTGCACCCAATTAAATATGAGCATCGTGAGTTAGTTTTTACTTTTCAGGATAAAAGACTCAATTGAAAGCCGAAATTTAACAAACAACAAAAAAAAAACAGACAACAAACACACCAAATACAGTGAATTTGGTCAGTTTTTTGGGGCTGTAGGCCCGCTTGTTTACTGAAAATTTCAAAGTAGGGCACTATCCATCTGAGCATTTTTCTGGGATGGGCACTATAAGATGATAGTGCCCTCCACAGGTAGACACTATCATTGATATATTAGCTTGATAAATGAAGCTTCAAGAGCTAACGTGCTAGATTTTAGAACATCAAATTTCCAAGAAGCAGCTATCAAACCGATAGTTCCAGGACAAGGCATGCCAATTTTAAAAAAAATGACCCTAAATTATTTTTTTAACTTTCTGGATGAATGATTTGAAAGCTGACATTTAACAAATGAAAAAAAATGAAAAAAAACCGGCAAGAGACCCACCAAATGCAGTGAGTTAAGTGGGGTTTTCCAGTCTGTGGATGACTTTTATCCATTCAGGTATTACCCTCTGACCGGTGCTATGGGCTGATAGTGCCCTCCCCAGATGAACACTATCAGCCAAACTATTACTAAACCAGTCAGAAGCAGAGAACATTCAAGGGTAAACTATATCATAGAGAGTAGAGACAACATTAAGCTCATGAAAATTAAGGAAATGGTCAATAAATCAGGAAGAGAAATGAGCATTTCCTTTTATATTTAACAGCATCAAGCTGATGTGTAAGACTATACATGAATCATTTTATAACCTACCAGGTGACGACATGGGATTTCCCTTTGGCACAACTCGTTGAGAGCCATCTTCAGCAGTAACAATGGCTTCGCTGTATTGCTCCGTGTGCCCAAACGCACAGAACCAATAATTAAAGGCGGCTGCATAGCCCCTGATAACAGGAGGCTTGAGCCCACGACAACGTAATGTGCCAATTTTCTTCCCTTTTGTTTCACCCATCACCTCTGAAAAAAATGTTTTAAGATTATTATAAGCACATTTGCACATTTGCCTAAACTCGCATAGTTCTTATCTGGGTATAGTTATAAGTTTCTTGAAGTCCAGAGTATTTCGTTTAAACTGACCTCCACACCATATATTCCCTGTCTTACCATCTTAAAACACGTTTATGTTTAAACCGACAGACCAAAAATAATATTTGCTTGCAGATTTCTCATGCCGAGAAAAACATAAGTTCGCATGGTTTTTGGTCTCCCTGCAGAAAGGCCTCAAAAAAGAGTGGCAGCTTTTATGAATTTCTCATAAGGAGCGAAATCCTTCTCATTCGTAAACAGTTAGACTGTTTACATTCCCTAATTCAAGCGTGTTCGTTAAGTTCCATAGATCAGTTAATTCGTAAAGTCGTCGCCATCTTGAACAGGTCAGCATTAGATTCCATCCACCAAAACCACCTCGGTCGAGAGGGACTGAGATGGAATATTTAATGACTTGCAAAACATAACCGAAGATTCTCGGAAATCCGTAAGTGATGTAGCCGAACATCAAAAGCTGTAAATCCCATGATTCTTGAGGAACAAACAGAAACAGCATAGCGAGAATTTTAAGTCGCGAACCATTGATGGTAGACATGCAGATAATTTAGGATACGTAAATTCTGTTGATGAGGCGCATAAACTTATTGCGGAATTTGAAACAGGATTGACGACGCAGTTTTCTTTCTTTAAAGCTGTCAAAGGTTTCGGGAACACATATATATATTGATATAGCTCTTTAGCATTACAAAGCTTTGCTATCGCTATTGTGCATTCTCACTAGTTTATCTAGTTCAAGTCCTCTGGCATGGCTTGGATGATACCACAATTGTGGAATCATTCGGGTTAATTTAATGCTTACTCCTCCTTCCTCGGACAGAAGTCACAAAATACTGGGGGAAGATGCATGAGATATTTAAGGAGCAAAAATTCGTTTTTTACTGGTGTGCCTTTCCTAATTTTGGGAAGGAAAGTGTTCAATTGCCAGCACGGCATAGATAGAACAGCTGGAGAGAAAAGGAAACGAAAAGATGCAGAAGAAGTACTGTATATAATAATTTCTTTTTATCCTCAACCTTTGTGTTTCTTTCAACTATGGCTTGCTAATTCGAAAGGTCAAATACTTGAATGGGTTATATGACATTGATCTCAGAATACTTTTATGACAAACGTGATAACAGTTCAATCTTGGCTAAATTGAAGATGGTTTAGAATTTAACAATTATAAGAACTTTTCACTAACATATGCTGCTGACAAAGGAGAAAATATATGCAATTCTGCATTTTTTGCTTTCTATCAAGCAATCATATGTTTGCTCCATATCACGCTATGACACTTCCGTTTTGTCACATTCCAAAAAATAACTTGAGAAATACACTGTCAATCATCTTACACTGTTATATTTACCTATTACAGAAGGCTGGAAACAAAGATTTTGTTTTCAAGAAAATAAGATTTCTTGTCCAAGACACAAGGAAGTTTGACTGCAAAGCACAGATAAAAATGCGATAAATTTTATTTTTTTCAGAGAACAAGGTAGTTCTACTCATGTATAAACAGAACAAATGCGATTTAATAAATCAGATATGCGGCATGACTCCTTTTCTTCCATCCCCACTCAAAACAAGCAAACACACCTATAGAGGTTCCAGTCTGGTCTGCAAATGAAAAGGAGGAAGGTGATCACTGCAAAATTAAGCATTAGGGTTCTTATTTATAACATATTGATTATTGTATACTGATATCTAGAAATTAAGGTTGCAAGTAGCAGCCAGCTGAGTTATAGTTTGAGTTTATCAAGTCCATTACTTTGTTAAATTTAGAGTAACCTTGTCTTGAGAGAGGAAAATTGAGAAGCTGTAATATACTTATCATCAATTAGGGACAACAAAGAAAAATTTATTTATAGAGACTTTTGAAGGAGAGGGGTAAGACTTGTGACAAGCTGGCAGACATATAGATAAACTTTACTGCTAAATGGGTTACAATACAAAGTGCTCAGTATTTGGATCAGCTATGGCTCAACTTAAACTTTGCTTTAGCTTCAAGTTTAATCCTTTGTGGTTTCCTTTCTCTATGTTTATTTTTCACGTTATGTACACAGAAGAACACAAAAATGACAAGGAATGTTTTTGAATATTAAGAGGCTGAAATAAGCAAGAAACCAAAACTGAATTTTAAACAGTACAAAGTTAATTTGATCTTCCAATATTATTTAATTTTAACCATTAATAGAATTTGCTATTTAAATTTATCCCCTCCATTTTTCTGGATATTGTGAGCAAAAACAAACAATTATCACAAAATGCATGGTATACAATGGTTTGATTCACCAATGTGGCAATAGGCCTTTCACTGTCTATCCATAAAAAGGGAAATAGCTTGTAAAATGTAAGACACTCTGCATCTTGAGCGTATACTTATTCATCCATGTGAAATTAAAGGTTACTTGAAATAGGATTTTCAGACCCCTGATAACAATTACTAATGTGCTGATTTGTTGTACTTAAAGGTTATGATTTTAGCGGAAATAGTGGAAGAAATTTCTGGACCTGGAATTTTGTTGCAAATGTCTAATTAAATCAGTTTAAGTCAGTTAAAAACTCTCCTGTTTCAAGATTACATGATTACCACACCAGAACCTTTTGTATTCTATATTGTGCACCATGTTATGATTACGGTTTCAATAATAAAAGGTGCTGACTCAAGAACTTTGCAAAATATCTCTACATACAAAGAAATAGATTGTGGTTATGTACTCCAAATAGCAGGTCACATCATTCTTCTGTAAGGAAGTAGCAGAAATTGCTATGGTGGTTTTGGTGGATGGAGAGAAACATCTACCAAACCCACTTTATTCTATGTGTTAAGAGTTATCATGATAATCATTATGAACGTTTGGTCGGTCAGCAATTGTGCACCATAAAAAATAATTAGCCAGAGCACTAACTGCTAATTAGTGGTATAAATCTTTTGTCTCCCTGAACATCTAACAGTGGCTATAGATAAAATTTAAAAAATATATTGTTGATGGTTTTGGTCAAAGTTTTGGTGGATGTTCCGTAATGACATCCACCAAAACTACGTAACATCTGGGCACCTTTTAAATACGTGAAATATCTGCATAAAATTGCGTAAAATGTTTCATAATACTACAATCGAACAATAAATTAATACTTACCATTTCTTGAGTAAAAAGTTTTGACGCAATTTCCCAAACAAATGATACACTTGGGTCATCGGGATAAGTCGGCATGTTGTCGTAGCTTCGCAATTTTCATTTAGTATAACAAGTCATGAGTTGTCCATCATTCCATCTCAGTCCCTCTCGACCAAGGTGGTTTTGGTGGATGGAATCTTGAACGGACCGAGGACCTGGGTAACCTGGCCTACGCGTGCCACACAGAGCACATGTTGACCTTTTTCTACCGCGTCTAATCACAAGCACATTTTTTTTCTTTGCGTTTCAAACAACGTCTTACAATGCATTCACCAGCAAACTATAGTTTCAAAATATAGCCCTCACTTTTTATACCATGTATTGCGTCAACGCGATTTATGGCTCTAGTAGATTTACCACATTTTGCGATCGCGTTAAAATATGTCTCAGTTCTATTCTTTAACCGGGTTTTGCGTTATTGCAAACTGTGGTTTCAAAAGTATGGACCATAGCCTTTACTTTTTATACCATATATTGCGTTAACGCAATATGTGGTATAAAAAGTAAAGGCTATAGTCCATACTTTTTATACCATATATTGCGTTAACGCAATTTATGGCTCTATTAGATGTAACACATTTTTCAATCGCGTTTCTTACTGTTCTTTTACCAGGTTTTGTGTTATTGCAAACTGCGTAATGTTAATGTGTGTAAATAATCACTTATGAGAACGAAATTGTTCGACATTGTTCTATAAACGGAAGTCAGTTAAAAAATAGTGTAAATACACCCACTTTTATCTTAAACTACAATTGCATTTAAAGTTGAAAACTTAGAATTTCACACGTCACCGCGTGTTTCAGTTGCACATCCGGCGAGCCTAAATTCGTCGGCCTCATGATCCCTCACGAATAAAGACCAATAACAGCGTGATTATTTCAGCTAATTTTGTAACAGCGTTGATCAAATAGTTCTTTAAAGAACGCCGACATAACCAAATGTGCATTGGAGAACTCGAAACTTGCGATTACTGTAATTACTAGATCGGTGCTGAAAAGTAATACTTACGCATGAAGGTTTGCAATGTGGCCGCTAATCACCCATTTGTTTTTATCGACTTGAGGTGTTTGGTCAATATAAGAAACAGCGGAAGCTTGTTTCGCTCAGGCAAGTTTCAGAAACTTGCGTTGTTGTCGATCTTTAGTGGTGTTAAATATTCTTTGGGTATTAACTCTGATCTTTTCAAGTATTTCAATGGCCTTATCTGCCGAAAGAGTGGCTGTTATGCTTCTCGTAATAAACTCAGTCTCTTTTTTCGCGTCTCCTTTAGCACTCTGAGTAAGTCGTATTCGTTCTCTAAGGAAGCTTTTGGAGGCTAGTTCGGCTACTCAACCCAACCGAATTACTCAGAGAGCTAAATGAGACGCGACATAAACTGTTCGTTTGAACGCACGCATGGCAGAATTGGACATTTGCCATGTTGGACCAGGCGAAAATTGGATACCGAATATGGGATCCCGAAAATTAACGACAAACAAAAACAAAAGTAAGTTAGAACTGTTCAGATTTAATCCCTCAAGATAATAAGATGTACAAGCAAATAAACAGCAACACTTTATGCAGTGAAGCCGCAAAGAAGTCGGAAGTTGATGACAGTATTTCTACATTCGTGGAAGTTACTTGTTAATTAGATGTCTAGCAAAAAATCTCGGCCACGAAATGACATAAATTACTTCAAGCAATCAATCAATGTATTTAACGTGGTCGGTATGCTTAGCTAAAAAACTAGTTTACAGGTACGCCATGCAACGATTAATTTGCTATCATGGCGTTAAAAAAGCGATAAATTACATCAGGTCGCCCTCTGCCGTGTATGGAGATGATACCATCTAAGCTGCCTCTTGATCTGAACTCGAGAATAACAAAGGGAGATCTTCCTCTGCCACCAGACGATAGGCAACGCTTGCCTGCTGATTAGATATAATGAAAAATATTTTACTTGTGGTAGTAGTCATTATTCATCACGTAAAGGTGGGGGGGGGGTTAGGGATGGGAGGTTTATCGGAGGGGTTACTTGGTTTTGAGGGGAAATGGAGTACGGAGGGGAACAGTCATCGCTAATAGCGCATAAAGGGGGACTGTAAAAAATTGACCTCCACCTCCAATGGAGAGGTGGGGAAGGGGGAAATCATAAAAATAGTCCAGAGCCTTAAAGGGGTATGAGGTAGCTGTTATTGTAAAACAAACAAAACCCTACGATCCCCCAAGTCCCCTTAGGTGACAAACAACGTCATTTTTTCATCGCTGGGGGTAGTCGGAGGTTGTTCAGGGGGTCACATGATTTTCAGGGTGAATGGAGGGTGAACCAGTCGTCGTTAACCGAGTATAAAGGGGGGGCAGACTGTAGACAATTGACCGCGAATAAGGGAAGGGAGGATCATAAAAATACTCAAGAGCCTTGGGGGGGGGGGGATGAGGTAGATTTTATTGTAAACCAAAAAAAAACCCTCGGGTCGCCAAAGTCCCCTTAGGTGAAAAACAATGTCTGATCTCTAAAATCCTCTCAAAGTAATGCAATTCGGAATTGAAAAATTTCGCGTTTCCTAAACAAAGACATTACGCTAGTACTTGAATGATCTTTTCAAAGATGACATCGTTTACATCAGGAGTACGTAATGTTCACTTATTTTCTCCTTCTAAAATAAATGCTGACAAAGAACAGGATGCATTACTGAAGTTTGGCATGTGGTGTTTTCGGATCATAAGTTCTTTTATCATTGTCATATCTAATTTATTAACTGCATATAGAATAACTACACCAACCTAGGTGTCTTGTGGCTCCTTAGCCATGGCTTTGGCGGTCCGAACACTTGCCGTAGCAGGTATAATTTCGAGGATGGAACATATGATAATCAAGACATGTACAGCTATCATGGTTTTTTCCTCTTTCTGGAACTCGATTTCTACGTCTTTTTCAGCAAACCATGGAGGTTTCTGGTCTTCTTTACTAGTTTGTGCCTCGAAATATTTGATGATCAATATGCTATTGAGTGCCATCGCATAGGTAATGATGGTTAGTACTGATAGAGCGGCACATGCAATGCTCACTGACCTCAGGCCGCTCATCTGCAACAATGAATGGCATGGGAAGCTAAGTTTTCCTGGCGTAAAATCACTCATGTTTTAAACGTTAAGATTTTAGAGGTACAAAGTTTTCGGTCAAACGCCATAATATTCTTTAAAGGGCACGTTCAGCGGAAAAATATCAAGAAGAAGCAAAGAATGATAAAAAAAAAACAAAAACAAAAGGAGTGTTATACTGTTAAAAGTATTATGCTATTTTAATTCTCACCAAATCAGAAGAGGGTCTGGACCCGTTCACGGCTAAAACCAATCCCATGATGCCAATGGGTATGACCATAAAAAACTTAGAAGAACATTCAACCGCTCGATCAATATTTATACTAGTTATAGTTCTCACTAGAGCTGCCCCCGCCCTACAGTACCATTTTCTATTGTTTTTTTTTTTTTTGAGTTGGGCTTGTTGTTTACAGTTGTGTAATTTTTCTGTTATGTTGTTACGGAATTGCGGCTCAGTACTTTGGTTTTAATAATTTTGGATCTCAAAATACTACAAGTGTACAAAATGTAGTTTTGGGAAGTGCTTGGGATGTTTTTTTTTGCTGTGTGGTTCAACTTAGGATTTGTTTGTTCTTCACGATCAAGAAGAAGCAGAATGTAGGGACTTGGGTGAGTTTTGACATTGGAATGTTATAGGTGGCAGACTTGCCTCTGACAAATCCAGAAATTGCCGAGTTTTTCGGCTTTGTGCAATAAGCTTGATTTGCGGCTGACAAATCGGAGTTAACTGAGTCTTTCGGTCAAAATGCTAAACTTACACCGTCTTCTGAGCATCGGTGAAATTATTTCTGTATTAACTTCTGTATAACACAAATGAAACTCTATAACTCTGAGAATAATCCAACATCGAAGCAAACGAGTTAGAAGCTCAACTTTTTCATGTATTTGATATCTGGTTATACTTTAATTATGCTGCAAGTTCTTTGCTTTAAGTTCTCAAGTTAGCTGACTGAGCTGTGGACCCTCCGTCGCCTTCGATCGAGACTTCACACAACTGTTTCTCTTTTGACGGATTTTGATCACCTTTTAAACTCAAAACTACCTTTAATTGTTAGAAAGATGCTATACACACTTACCGTTGGACTTGGAAACGCTTCTCGACGCTTTTCAGGGACGCTTAACTCGAAATCTCGACAAGGACAAAGCTTGTATCAAAGACGCCGATCCCAATAGTACTCGCGCGGGTTTTTGCTGGCCGCCCATGACCATTTGCGGGAAAAACATTGATACCTTGCGGCCGTGCAAGCGATCAAATCGAGATTTTTTCTGGTTACGATCTACCGAAAATACCTACATTTTCTCTTCTCCAGTCTTCCTCTATATTACGCGGGGAGTCCTAAGGTGCCTCCTCGGGTTTTTGGCCCTCTGGGGCCAAAAACCCTGCGGGAGCAAAAATGTAAACTATTAATATCGGAGTTGATTTCAATATTGTCACTTTGAGAAGGTACTTATTTTTTTATTCCAGCTCGCAAGTCCCTGAAGGACATCGATTAATCGATAAGAACACAGAAATGATAGAGCACAATTCGACTGATCGTCGTAAAATTGTAAATTAGTAATAATTGTTAAAGTGGAAGGAGACATTGAAGTAGGATTAGGAAGAGAGACAAAAGAAGCAGTAGATTCATTTTAGGTTTATTCAAATGTCTTCAATTTAATGTGGAAGAAAAGCAATTTCTGTAAAATGTTGGCTTTCCGGCTTTATTTGATTGACAGGTGTCATACGCACTGATTGTAGACACTTAATAGAAACCTTTAGCTAGTGTGACTTAAGTCTATGCAATCTAATTACCTAACCTATGGTAACTTATGGGAGCCGTTGGCGTCAAATTTCTTTAACGTTACAGAAAAACCCTACAAGAAAGCATGGCCCACGATCATTGCTGCGTTAACTGCGAAGATCACTTTCATATTGACGTCTTTATCCGCAGTTCAAATATATGACTTTCATATATTCACAGCCGTTTTTTCACCACTTCACGGGTTTATTTGGAACCAATATAATAACCAGTTTCAAGTTGCCTGGTTAGCTCAGTTGGTAGAGCGATGCACCGGTATCGCAGAGGTCATGGGCTCAAATTCTGTACAAGCCTGAATTTTAACCAGGCCTTATTTTCACTACCGCTCAAGTGGTATTCGTCACTACGAAGATCACTTTTTATGTTATGTTTTCTTTGCATAAATAATCTAATGACATATACGTTTCGTAATCATTCTCACCAGAATCGGGGAGCGTCTTGACCTGATTGCCAGAATAAATCCCATAATGCCCGTTGGCAATACCTATCCAAATAAGAAGCAAAATTTAGGTTTTGGAAATCAAGTGCAATGCCTGAAAAAAGAGCTTTGTTTACAAAACCGTTACAAGCTCGTTAGTATAGTTTCGGACGAGTTTTATAACCCGAGGGAATATTGTTGCCGTGTTTTTCGTCCTCTATATCAGGCCTCCTGAAATGAAGTGAAATGGTATCGAATGGAGAAACATGAACCATCAACGTATGATCAGTAAATCTATTTTGATATATATAACGTTACACAATTATACCCAAGAATATTTACGATCCAATTTTCATCGAGAGAAACGACCTTACTTCTTATAATCTGAGAATACTCAGAGTATTGGTAGAAATTAGTGTTGGTATCTATATTAACATTCATAATATTGTAATTGCTTAGGTTTAACGTTAGGTAAATAAAGTTCCCCATGGCTGTTCTCACCACTCAATTATACGGAAATCGTAAACGTTGCATCGAAAAACATTGTAATAAATTATGCATGGTTCGACACATCGTAAATACAGAGCGGCCTCCTTTTGGATTGTGGCAACAAAGCCCAACCTAAACTGATCCAAATGCCGCTCTTCTATCGAGCATAATAACCTATAACTTGGATTCGGCGCAGTGTTTACAGTATAATAAGCTTTTTCGTGCGATACGGCGGGAAGACGACTTGATTTCAAATGGCGTGCTCTTGTTGTGAAAAACTAGTTAATTCCCCTCCCTTTTAATAGTTTATGTATTCCATAAATGTTTTCATCACATCTCATATCAAATACGATGCCTACAAAATTCAGTCAGAGACTCATAAAAATGCAGTTTATAGGTAACACAAAACCAGAGAGAGATAATTCTGTGTACAAAAGGTAACTCTATGGTATGTTTAGCTACTCGTGCTTATTTACTGTGTTCCTAATTGCACTTGGAGTCGTTTGAGTACCTGAACTAATTATCGAACTTCATCTTAGTATTACTCCTGGTGCGAATGAATTAAATGTCTTGTTTAAGACTACTGCCGTACTTTATACAGTCAAGCAGTGTCAGGTCAAAAACCAAATGGGCCGACAGGAGCGGAAATTGATCATAAGAAGTTTGAAAACAAGTGGAAAGATGTTCTGTACGTTTAGCAAGGTTTTTTATAGTTTGGTAGAAGTCACATTCTTAAAAAAAATTGGCCCATTTGTGGTGCAGTTCTTGGAACAGTCCATTAATTTTGTGCGGTATCACGACCTATCAGCTTATTAAATTAATTCCTCTACAGCAATATAAAACAATTCAAGCTTCGTTCTGCAGTCTCGATTTTGACTTTTCATGTCTCAACCACCGTTCTTAGAATAACGGATTTCCCTTCCCTATCTTAGTTTCGCAGCTGTAATAATATTTGTATTCGGTTTATGAACACCATACCTTGTAGCACTTATCGCTAGCTCTTAAGCTAAATATTGTCAATTCTCAAACTACTTTCCCCGATGAAAGGCAGCTGTGAAATTTAGTCGGAGTGGTCGGATTATTGAAACGAAGAGAAGCACCAGAAAAAAGGAGTTTTACATCTTCCCCGTGAACTTCGAATTTCTCAAATTTTAACTGTCAAAAGCATGAGCGTAGGCAATAAAACACCAGTAGTTCGATGTTTTGTGCATTTACAAGAGCAGCGATATGTAGCGTACTTCAAAATGGTCCACAATGCCGAGTGCAAAAAGGATAGCAGCCATTACCAGCTGAATAATCGAAATGATTTTCAATTATTGTCGAAATGAACGCCATGTCTAGTTGAATATATTTCCGTGACGTTTAAGCTAAAAACTGAATCAGTGAAACATGCACAATATCACCTTCTCAGACTTGTCGCAATGATCGCCGGTTTCTCTTCGCTTATCTGGGCCAACGATGGCTTTGAGAACGAGATCATGTTTAGACATGTAAATGCTTAGATATTTTAAAATTACCAACACTCCCTGAGGCTTTAGTAAAGATAATGTTAAACTAAAACGGGTATGATTTGTATGCTTTTTTATTAATTCTCGTACTACAAAAATTTTTTATGTCAATTTGAGGGTCAAACTAGTTATTAAGACATCTACAAATTTGGAATTTGATTATCTCCTCCCCCTCTCTCCCTCTCTGGGGCTAATTGGAACGTTCACGGTATTTATTGAGTCACGGTGCACGTCGGGGTTCGCCTGATTCTGGAGTAGCCACTTCTGGTTGGAGTGCAGTTGGATTCGACTGCCCTGGCATATGGACCCGGATCTGACCAGCTTCAAGTTGGCCATATCGAGCGCCTACCTGAAAATGAATAAAGACATGATGACTAACTGACTGACCGACTGACTGACTGACCGACTGACTGACTGTCTGACTAACTGACTGACCAATTGACTGACTGACAGACTGACTAACCAACTGACTGACTCACTGACTCACTGACTGGCTGACTCACTGACTGACTGACTTACTGACTAACTGACTGACTGACAGACTGACCGACTGACCGACTAACTGACTGAATAACTGAATGGCTCACCCGTTGACTGCTCGGCTGACCGACTGATCAACCTACTAGCTAACTGACTGACTGACTGGCTACCTGACTGACTTGCTGACTGACTGGCTGACTGACTGACTGACCACCTACCTGGCTGACCGACTGACTGACTGACCAATTGACTGACTGACCAACTCATCAACTGACCACCCGACTGACTGCCGACTGACTTATTAATAACTGACTGACTGACTGACTGACTGACTGCCAAACTGATTGACCGACTGACCGAATGATCGACTGACTGACCATCAAACTGATTTCAAATCGATTGCAACGAAATTTGAGCTTGTAAAAATGAACAATAGGTCAATCCTTTACTTCGCTTACTTGAGATTCCTGCGGGCCCTGAACATCTATATTACTGCTCCTGATGGCTGCTATCGCGAGAATGATCTCAATGATGGAACATATGATGATCAGGAAAGAAACAGCCACCATGGATTTTTGCTTTTCAGTGAATTTTGTATCCTCGTCTTTACCCAGGAAATAGCGATTTGTATTGCTGAGAAAGTAACCTTCCGAATTCAAAGCTATCAATTTGGACCAAGCGAACATGTAGTGGTACACGGTTATCGCTGATATTGTAGCACAGGTTACGCTCACAGACTGCAAGAAATTCATCTGCAAAGAGCCAAGGAAAAGAAAAATCATATAAAATTAAAAAGGCGTCACAAAAAGTTGCTAATTCCTCCATAGGCGGCCCAAGCTCACGTCTCGAGAAAAAGCCAACGATGAATTCATGAACGCGTCACGCGTTGTGTGACTCGGTGTTAAGTTACGGGAGGAACCGTTGAAAATTTGAACACGTTATAAGGCATAGTATGGGGAACGAAATATGGTCGATTTACAACGATAAATATTTCGAAATCTGAATATTTTACATGTAAAATCAATAAAAACTTACTCATGCCCTGTGTATCCGTCGAAGTTTCTAGCGATTTCTGCTGTTTTAAGCTTGCTTTACCATATCACTGTTATCGTCTTTTGACATGGATAACAGTGATGGTAAAGCAAGCTTAAAACAGCAGAAATCGCTAGAAACTACGACGGATACACAGGGCATGAGTAAGTTTTTATTGATTTTACGTGTAAAATATCCAGATTTCGAAATATTTATCGTTGTAAATCGACCATATTTCGTTCCCCATACTATGCCTTATAACGTGTTCAAATTTTCAACGGTTCCTCCCGTAACTTAACACCGAGTCACACAACGCGTGACGCGTTCATGAATTCATCGTTGGCTTTTTCTCGAGACGTGAGCTTGGGCCGCCTGTGATTCCTCTAAAATGTATTTTGTAGCTATTTTGCAGCGCAAGTTGATCATGGTATCAAGATAAATATATCTGGTCTATCTACCGTAAATAATTTAACATTTACATTCAACGTGGTGGAGAATGAATGAATGCCTCATGAAGCACAATTACACTAGTTTACGTTTCTTACCAGAGTCAAGGAAGGTCTATACATGCTGCTTAGAACCAAGCCCATCAAACCAGCGTTAAACACCTAAAATAAAAAATAGAAAGGTATGAAAAGAAATGTCATTGGAAATGCTATATTGTTCGTGTTGGTCACAAAAAAAACATTGCAGGCGCGCGCCCTGATTGAACAAACATCTTGTAAATCGATAAGACATTTTTATTTTGTCAAACAGATAGATTTCATGCATGTTTCCGATTTCTGAACTGACATTGGCGGAGAACACGTTAATTTACTGAGAAGTAGTGCGAAGCTTGATAATTCGCGACATCCTGTTTAAAATTAAAGACAAGTTCTTGCAGGGCAGCGGCCGAACCAGTGAGCCATAACACGAAATAAACACGACAAAGAGAGACAAAGATAATTTGTCTATTATTAACAAGTAATCACATGATTTGCTCCCGTAAAATTTTGGATAAATCAGAACTCGTGAATGTTTCAAAGACTAGAACTTGCACCCGCCCGACGGGTAGTTCTTTAAGGCTTGTTGAGCCTTTGAAAAATCTCTGATCTATCCCAAATGTTACTCGAAATAATTTGATTACCTACACAACGGAGGAATTAATAAATCTCCTCGGTTGCTTGCCTAATGAAGTGAGTCGGTGTGCAAAGTTTTGTTTTGTTGATAACTGGAAAATACCGAAAAAGAAGCTTCCCTGGACTCGTAATGTATAGGATTTTCTTCCGTAATGTCGAGACAAGAAATGGTTAAATTTTCATTTAAGGCACGAGTTTGTAAACTTGATGTATACTTACAAGGGTCGCTAACCAGCATGGTGTGTAAGTCAAGCTGGAATACACGAATCGCACAGCTAATCCATCCACAAGGCCCAAAATGAGAAACACCAAAGAAAGGATGAGCTGGGTGATCGAGATCACCTTCAAGTCGCGTCTGTTCATAGCCATTTGGAGTCAGTTCAGTCGCAGTGCTTAAAACACGTGCTGTTCGACCCAGACGCTCAGGCAACACTTGTATTCAAATTAGGCATCGAATTAAGTCATGCGATCACAAACTGGTTTCAACTGGTTTCAACTAGTTTCAACTGAGGGATTGGATGAGAGAATGAACTAGTGTTGAGAGCCCTGTCTCACTTTCATGACAACACGTGATGCGAAAACCAGAATAAACGGTTTTTTTTTTTTTTTTTAATATTTTGTAAGACAAATTTAAGTAGGACCACTCATTATAGTCGTGTAGAAGAGGCATAGGAAATACGGGAGTTCGAGTAACTGTGTTCATGACCACATCCAACTCATCGTCTAAAGCCTGAAGTTCATCAAGAGAAATTCCGTGACTCGTTAAATATAAACGAGACGCAAAAGTTAGAGTTTTGGTGTTCACATTTCCATGCAGGTGACTGCATTTAGCTCATTGACGTCAAACTGAGATCTGGAGTTGATCAAGAGAAACTGCCAGACTCATTGAATGTATATCTGCCTCGTTTTGTACTCCATATCTCGGGGAAACTATAGAGTGAAACAGAACACAATTGAAAGTAGCGAAAGCATTATTGGAATCAAATCAATCAAAGCGCAGATCTAATCGGTATAATTCAAGTGCAGTTGTAAATCAAAACAACACAAGGCAAGTGCACTTGAAATAGGCATAATGAAAGTGCGGAGAAAATCAGCATAATGCAGGTGCAAAAAAATTATCCATACAATGTATAAGCTTAGTGAAATTAAATCCGGAGGGATAATGCAAGGCTAAATTAAATCGCCTTAGCAGAAGCGCAGAGATGTAAATCTGCAAAATTCAAGAGCAAATCAAACGTGCATGATGAAATTGTCAATCATCCGGTTAATAACGGGCCCTCGAACGCCTTACCATTCCCCTATCTGCTTTCCCTATTTATTTCGCAAAACCCACCCCCGTGAACTAAATCAAAAATTATTTACCGAAAGTACAGGTGAATAGTGGTGGACATTTACCGAGCTGCGAAGCTGCGAGGTAAATATCCACCATTCTCACTGATACTGAGGTGAATAACCGTTTTAGTAGTATATGCCGTATACATAAACCAAAAATATTAGTTTCTGTCGGCTACTGTGAGGTGAACGGTACCCTCCAGGGCTAATAAAGGTATTCACAATACAGTAGAACCTGCATTAAGCGGTCACCCACGGGGAGTGGCGGAGCGACCGCTTAATACAGTTTGAAAGATTGATTCAGGTTTCACCGTTTAGAGGTATTACTATAAAAACGCTACTTTATGCCATAATTGACCACTTCATATGCGGAATCTCGCTCACAAATATTACTTTTATTGTTGTAGTGAAACATAGATTAAAAAGAACTTAAAATAGCATTCTTAGTTTTATTTGAGTGGTCCCATTTAAAGTGACCGTTCAATACAAGTTAAAGACAATAAAAAACAGGCCGTTGGGACTTAGTAAACGGTGACTACGACCGCCAAATAGACGTGACCGCTTAATATAGGTGCAGTTTACAGTGATTAGGGAAAAAAACATTCGGGACTTCAACAATTGCAACTGACATCTTAATACATGGTGACGGCTTAATAAAGGTTCGACTGTAGCTACTAACTATTAGTGTACCCTGGGCAAACGCCAGATTCTGGAAAAGCCACCACTGGTTGGGCTTCAACTGAGGTGGGCTGCCCTTGCATTTGGATCGGCACCTGACCAGCTTCAAGCTGGCCATAGCAAATGCTTACCTGAAAACGATTGAGATATGGTGTGTTTCATTACCCTGGTTTATTTAGTAACTTGTAGCAGGAGCCCATTACTCAAAGCGTCCAACTCCCATACTGACCCTATGTCACAGCATTTTCACGGAATGGTTTATTTTTAGACTATCTTTCGCGAGAAATAGGCTACTCGAGCTCACTTAGGTAACACGATCCATGAAACGCGAAGAAAAAAAATGGCGGTCCTATGCGGGGACGTCTTCATATCAAAACTACGCAAATTCCGCTTATTTTTTGCTGTATTCCAGTATTCCAATCCTTCTTTTCCTTATATATCCCACTATCCTTTGCGAATTTTATCACACTTGCGAAAAATATTGGCAGGAGCGCGGATCATCGTTGTATTTTGATTTTAATTTTTTTATTAATTTATTTTCGTGTGTATCAAAGATTATCTGTCTTCTGATTCTGGCCCCGCTAAAGAAAATTTCATGAAAAGAGTTCAAATTCGAGACGATGAAGCGGCGCAATGCCAGCGATGATGGAGAGCGCGGAAACAAGAAATTGCTTGAGCAAGCTATGTGCGAGTCGTCTTCATCTCAAGAATCTTCATCCACACCGTGCGTAAAGAACATTTTGCGACGCTGGATTGAACAGAAGCTGGTGCAACAAAATGAATAGCGTTTTATTTAGATCGCAAGATAATGCTAATCTTTCGAATTGGGCTTCAATCTTGTCAAATCCTGGTTATTTTTGTGAAGTGTGATCTATAATTGCTGTACGCGACAAAATTCACGGTGCCTATTGTCGCTTTGATCATTGAATAGTCAAGAGTCGGCTTCATCTTCACTAGAACTTTCCTCGGAACTGCCACTTCCTGAGGTATTTTCAAAATATTCTCACCACAAGCGTCCCAAGCTCACGTCTCGAGAAAAAGCAAAAAATTAATTCATGAAAGCGTCACGCGTTCTGTAACTCGGTGTTAACTTACGATAGGAACCGTTGAGAATTTGAACATGTTATACGGAGTAGTACGGGGAACGAAATATGGTCGATTTACTTCAATAAATATTTCGAAATATGAATATTTGACACGTAAAATCAGTATAATTTACTAACATCTTTTGTGTCCGTTGTGGTTTCCGGCGTTCTTTGCCGTTTTACGCTTGCTTTGCCATCACTGTTATTCCTTTTATATGACGAGGTCAAGGCTGTACACTTCAATGATTTTGTTGTGTAACAGGAATAACAGTGATGGCAAAGCACGCTTAAAACGGCAGAGAATGCCCGAAACCACAACAGACACACAAGATGTGAGTAAATTCTATTGATTTTACGTGTAAAATGTTCATATTTCGAAATATTTATCGTTGTAAATTGACCGTACTTCGTTCCCCATGCTATCCTTGTAACGTGATCAAATTCCCAACGGTTCCTCTCGTAAGTTAACACCGAGTCACACAACGCGTGACGCTTTCATGAATCAATCGTTTGCTTTTTCTCGAGACGTCACAGGCGGCCCAAGCTCCAGCTGTGAGATGATCATCTTGCGCAATAACAGTCATGGCGGAATTATAAGAGTTTGTATGGGAATATTTACGACCGCTCTAAGGTATAAAATAATACGTCAAATTCTCAAAAAAAATACCTCACCTTACTTTCACAGCGTATCGCTTGTTATATGACCGCTTACTTTGATGAAAAGAACGCATATTAGCGAGTTGTCCATTTCGAGGTTTTCAACGTTCATAAGAAAAGCCCTTTTCTTATGTACGTTGAAAACCTCGAAATAAACAACTTGCTTAAATGGGCTCTTTTCATCAAAGTAAGCGGTCAGATAACAAGCGACACACTGTGGAAGTAAGGTGAGGTGTTTTTTTTTGAGAATTTGACGTATTTTTTATTCCTTAGAGCGGTCGTAAATATGCCCATACAAACTCTTATAATTCCGCCATGACTGTTATTGCGCAAGATGATCATCTCACAGCTGGAGCTTGGGCCGCCTGTGGAGACGTGAGCTTGGGACGCTTGTGGTGTGAATATTTTGAAAATACCTCGGGAAGTAGCAGTTCCGAGGAAAGTTCTACTGAAGATAAACCTAACTCTTGACAATGGCAAGAATCCTTGCATCTCTCTGCCATTTTTCTTTCGATATATTAACGAGTAAAGTTTGAAATTAACCAGGCGCTTGATTGGTAGATGTGCTCTCTTGAGGAGTCCTAATTCGCTATAAATTCAAACTTAAATAGGCTTGTCCGTTAAAACGCCGTGACAAAAATACAGGGCAGATGAGGGCTCCAAGTAATGGTTCCTGCTTCTAGTCCATTACTTTTCTTCTCTTGCGCGATTAGTCTAAAGGCGTTTCGTGATTCATTATGCATCCGTTAAAATTGAGGAATATCCGGTGTTGGTATAAACCACACAGGTGAGTAGTGCTAATCGTGCGCGCTGATTGGCTGTTTTGATTTCGCTTTTGTGATCCACTTAATGTAATCCATCAGTTACAATTGAGGAATATTAGGTGTTAGCGTATACCACACACGTGAATAGTGCTTTTTGCGCGTTGACAATTTAATCATCGACCCATTTTCAGTAAATTGACATAAATAAACTATTTTTTTTTGTTTCTGTGTGGTATATACTAAGATAATCATTCGTTGTCGCTTCGCGGCTGGGCAAATCTCTCCACTATTCACCTTCACTTGGGTCAATAATTGTAAAATATCGTTTACACACCGTGTGGTCGAGGCAATTTGGCAAACAAACGTCTCCGACTGGTTTGTTTATAGCGTGCTGGCAAACATGTTGATTAAATACATGACTAATTAGGTCAATGTCTGATTGCCCAAACGAAAAGTTTTGACGAAAATTGACTGACTGGACAGATAACTGACTGACTAATTGACTGATCATCAATTTGATTCGAGTTGATAACGCAGAAAAATCGAGTTTGTTTAGAGTTAAGAATCTGACAATCATCAACTTCTCTTACTTGCTGTTCCTGCGAGCTCTGACCAGTTATATTACTGCTCCTGATGGCTGCCACCGCAAGAATGATCTCAATGATGGAGCATATGATGATCAGGGAAGATACAGCCACCATGGATTTTTTCTTTGAGGTAAAGTTTATGTCCGAATCAAGGAAAAAGCGATCTGTACGATAGTAATCCTTGCTTAGCGCTGAGGCATGACCCAAAGCTATCAAATTGGACAAAGCGACCAGATAGTAGTACACGGTTATCACTGATATTGCAGCACAGGCTACGCTCACAGACTGCAAGGCGTTCATCTGCAAAGGGCCAAAAAAAATTATAAACAAATAGTGAAAAATAAAAAAGGTATCACAAAAAGTTGCTACTTCCTCTCTTATGGACTCAGGGTTTATGTATTGGTATATCTACTGGGAATTATTTAACGTACATTCCACCTGGCGGAAAATGAATGGATCCCTCATAATGCGTAAATACAATTGTTTATATAGCTTATATTTCGTACCAGAGTTAAGGAAGGTCTTTGCATGCCACTTAAAGTCACGCCCATGATACTAGCGGCCAACACCTGAAAGAAACAAAGGTAGTGCATAAAAAATGTCTCGTTTCAAAAATTACTCTGATATGTGCAATCTGATTGACTAAACATCCATTGAACCGAATAAGCTATAACCACTTTGTCTATCTATTGCCGATTACTGGAAAAATAAAAAATAAATGAATAAAAGCATTCACACAATACGTACATATTCATCTTGTGATTTAGAAAATTGTAGAACACTCGCACAAGTTGTAAATCCTTCGCTTTTTTAAAATGAAAAGCCTTTTCTCGTGTCCTCCCGCGTGGGTTTTTACGCCAGTAAACCGATAGAAGGTGCGGTGCATTGCTTAAATGTTTAACACGCATAAAATGTTTGGGTGCACACCAGGAAAACTAAATGGCATCTTTGGCTGAGAGTTCTTGAGTGTTTTTCCTTTGGTGGTTTATAAACAGCTATGCAAACTTTAAAATAAAAACTAAAAGACGTGTTCACTCGAGACAAGAGTTCAAATCTTACTGGACTAACTGAGTTAACCTTTTTTTTTTTCCATTTTTCTTCCCTTTTTTTATCGCTTCCTGTCAATCTGATTGGCCTAACCCACTTGGTATGTTTGTAGAACACTCGCACAGGTTGCAAGACCTTCGCTTCGTTTATTTGAAAAACGTTTTCTCGACTCGATCCCGCCTGGATTATTACGCCGGTAAACCGATAGAAGGTGCGGTCCATTGCTTAAACGTTTAACACGCATATAATGTTTGGAGGCACATCAGGAAAACTAGATGGCCTCTGGTGGTGTATAAACAGCTCTACAAATTTTAAAATAAGAACTAAAAGACGTGTTCACTTGAGACAAGAGCACAAATTTTACCGGACTCCCTTGGTAAACCCTTTTTTTTTTTTTTTTTTCTTTCGCTTTTTTATCGCTTGCCGAGCCTGCACGGTCACTGTTGTGTATAGGTACACCAACTTTTATCTGCCTTTGTGTTTGAAAGATCTATTCTCTCTTTTTTTTTTTCTTTTTTAATCATCCAGCGATAAGTGAAGCGAAGAACGGAAATGTTCTTCCGCAATTTTCCGTGGTGTGTACTAAGCCACATTTTCGAACGAAGCGCAAACTTTCTTGAAAACGATATTTGAGAAGTATTCGCAACATTAAATCCTATATCATTACCTTACTTTACACTTTGTTTTTTTCAAGAAAATTCAAACCTTTCAAGGTTTGAATTTTGACGAAAAGTTTATTCATAGTTGAAGGCATTGGTGCATAGATAATGAAAGACCTTCATTTCTCGATACAATTTCTTTCTTGAGTATGTCGACACAGAGATAAATCAAACACTATAAAGCGCAGTTATTTTCTCATGCAAGTTCAATTCCATTCCATTTTCTTGGGCATGTGAGTAAGTTCAACTTTTGTTTAGTGATGAATGGAAACTGCTTGCACTCAATATCCACAAGATTTCGCAATTTTGGCGCCGCATAAGAATTTCTTTCCGAGATATCGAGACAAGAGATTGTTAAATACCTACTCTAACTTTAACTTGAAGTAACATTTTTTCTGACTTGATACTTTTTACTTACAAGGGCCGCTAGCCAACAGGGGACGAAAGTCAAACTGGAATACACAAAGCGCACGCTGACTCCATCAACAAGCCCCAAAGTGAGAAGCATTCCGCAGATGACAACCTGGATGTTGGAGATTATCTTCAAGTCGTTTCTGTTGAAAGTCATCTCGAGTCAGTTCAGTCACGTACGGTGATAAAAACGCGTGCTGTTTGATCCACACACTCTATGCGGAAACTTTTAGTCCTCACGTATATTCAAATTAGGCATTTCATTAATTAAAGTCACGATTGGTATCATCTGAGGAACCTGCGTAGGAGAATGAACAGATATTGAGAGCGCTTAAGAGCTCATAAAGTCGTGACAACACGAAATGCGAAAACCATAGTGACCGGTTTGTTTTCTAAATTTTGTAACGCTTGCGTGGAACAGGCGGCTGACTCGCGAAAGTTCGAGTTTCAGAGTTCACGACCACATTTAACTTAATTTAATATATGAAAGCCGGAGTTGATCAAGAGAAAATTCCCCGACTCATTAAATATAAATGTCTTATTTTGTTTTTCAGTTTCTCGCAAAAGCTCGATCGAACGAGTAAAACACAAGGCAAATGATTAAACAGCGAAAGTGTTCTCACATATGAGTGAAACAATTCTGAGGTTTCAATTCAAGCGCGTAAACAAATCGGTAAAATGCAGGTACAAGCCAAATTAGCATAGTACGAGTGCAGATCGAATCTGCATAATACAAGGACAAATTAAATCTGCATTGTGCAATTTGCCGAGAAAGTCAGCCCTATACAACTGTAAAGAAAATGATCATGAAGATGTATAGGTGCAAATCAAATCGGCATTATGGAAAGCCAAATTAAATCATCCTAGTGGCTAAATTATAAAATCGGTCACTAGTGTTCAAAATCCTAAAAATCGGCCACTAGTGGCCAAAATCTAAAATCGGCCACTACCGGCCAAAATCTAAAATCGGCCACTACTGGCCAAAATCTAAAGTCGACTACTACTGGCCAAAATCCAAAATCGGCCACCAATGACCAAATTATATAATCGGCCATTAGTAGTCGAACTAAATAAAAAAATCTGTCACAAGTGGCCAAAATACAAAATCGGCCACTAGTGTCCAAAATCCAAAATTAAACATGCATGAAGAGCGAATGAAACATACATACAGAAATTATCTACACAATGCATAAGCTTAGTGCAGTCAAATCCGGCGGCATAATGCAAGGCTAAATTAAATCGCCTTAGCGGAAGCGCAGAGCAGTAAATCTGCAAAATTCAAGGGCAAATCAAACATGTATGACGAAATTGTCAATCATCCGGTTACTGATGGGCCCTCGAACGCCTTACCATTCCCCTATCTGCTTTCTCCTATTTGTTTCGCAAAACCCACTCCCGTGAACTAAATAAAAAATTATTCACTAAAAGTACAGGTGAATAGTGGTGAATATTTACCTCGCAGCTCGGTAAATATCCACCACTCTTACTGATGCTGAGTGAATAACTGTTTTAGTACTATATGCCATATGCATAAACCAAAAATATTAGGTGAGTGGTGCCCTCTAGGGCAAATAGGGGTGTTCACAATATAGTCGATCCTGCATTAAGCGGTCACCCATAGGGAGTGGTGTTGTGACCACTTAATACAGTTTGACCTCTTGATATAGGTTTCACCGATCAGGGGTATTTTTAAAAACGATAAAACGCTACTTAATATCATAAGTGACCACCTCAAGTGCAGAATCTTGTTGCAAATATTACCTACTTTTATTGTTGTAGAAAAAAAAATTAAAAAGTACTTAAAATAGTATTTTAACGGTGACTGCAACCGCTAAATAGATGTGACCGCTTAATATAGGTACATTTCACAGTGATTAAGGAATAAAAGATCCGGGACTTTAACAATTGCAACTGACAGCTTATTACATGGTGACGGCTTAAGATAGGTTCGACCGAAACTACTAATTAGTAGTGTACACCGGGCGAACGCCTGATTCTGGAAAAGTCACCACTGGTTGGGCTGCAACTGAGGTCGGTTGCCCTTGCATATGGATCGGCACCTGACCAGCTTCAAGTTGACCATTGCAAATGCCCACCTGAAAATGAATTGAGATATGATGTTTTTTATTACCCTGGTTCATTTAATAACTTGTAGTCTATTACAGTTCTTCTCTTGCACAATTGGTCTAAACGCGTTTCGTGATCCAGTATATGTATCAGTTGAAAATTGAGTAATATCTGGTGTTCAGTATAAACCATGCACACAGGTGAGTCGTGCTTATCGTGTGCGCTGAGGAAAATCTCCACCACTTTTCACCTTCACGTGGGTCAATAATTGTTAAAAACCGTTTACACACCATGTAGTCGAGGCAATTTGGCAAACAAAAGTCTTCGACTGGTTTGTTTCTAGCGTGAATGACTAACTAACTGACTGATCATCAAAGTAATTCAAGTTGATAACGCAGAAATATCGAGTTTGTTAGATTCAAGAATCTGGTAGTCATCAACTTCTCTTACTTGCTGTTCCTGCGAGCTCTGACCACCTATATCACTACTCCTAATGGCTGCCATCGCGAGAATGATCTCAATGATGGAGCATATGATGATCAGGGAAGATACAGCCACCATGGATTTTTGCTTTGCGGTAAAGCTTATGTTCGCCAGCTGGTCCGAATCAAAGAAAAAGGGATCTTTACTATAGTAACCTCTGCTTAGCGTTGAGGTATAACCCAAAGCCATCAAACTGGACAAAGCGACTAGATAGTGGTACACGGTTATCGCTGATACTGCAGCACAAGCCACGCTCACAGACTGCAAGGCGTTCATCTGCAAAGGGCCAAAAAAAAAAACCATAATAAACCAAACAAACAAAAAAATAGTATAATAAAAAAAAATTATCACAAAAGGTTGTTACTTCCTCTCTTATGGACTCAAGGCTCATGTATTGGTATATCTACTGGGAATTACTTAACGTACATTCCACATGGTGGAGAATGAATAGATCCCTCATGATGCGTAAATATAATAGCTTATATTTCGTACCAGATTTAAGGAAGGTCTTTGCGCGATGCTTAAAGTCACTCCCATGGTACCAGCGGCCAACACCTTAAAGAAACAAAGGTAGTGCATAAAAAATGTCCCGTTTCAAATATTACTCTGATATGCGCAAGCTGATTGACTTAAGATCCATTGAACCGATAAACCATAACTACTTTATCTATCTGAGAAAAAAAGTGAGAAGCATTCACACAATGCGTACATTTTCATCTTGTGATTTATAAAATTGTAGAACACACGCACAAGTTGTAAATCCTTCCCTCTTTTATGGTGAAAAACCTTTTCTTGTGTCCTTCCGCGTGGGTTGTTACGCCGGTAAACCGATAGGAGGTGCGATTCATTGCTTAAATGTTTGACACCCAGAAATGCTTGGATAAACACCAAGAAAACTAGATGGTATCCTTGGCTGAGAGTTACCAACCGTTTTTCCTCTGGTGTATAAACAGTTGTGCAAACTTTAAAATAAGAACTAAAAGACGTGTTCACTCGAGACAAGAGTACAAATCTTACCGGACTTCCTCATAAACGATTTTTTTTTAACTTTTTCTTTCTGTTTTTTTATCGCTTGGTAAACCTGCACGGTCACTGTTGTGCATAGGTACACCAATATCTCCGCCATGCAGTGAAGCCAATCATGATAAACACTCTATAATTACTGAGTTATTGCATTTGTTACGAAAACAATACTGTTACAACCAACACCATTATGTACTCCGGCATGACTCGGCATCGAATTGTTCTGAGCATGACCGTTGGTAGATTGAAGTTGCACTGTGGGCCGATTTTCTTGGGATTACATTTGGTCTAACTTCTTATCATACTGACAAATAGCATTACGACAACGTTGAGAAAAACATACTTTCCGCCTGCTCGCTGAAATATCGCATGGGCGAAGAACTGGTCGAACTTTCATTTGCCTCTGTGTTTGAAAGATCGATTCTTTTTTTATTTTTTTAAAATTCATCTAGCAATAAGTGAAGAGAAGAACGAAAATGTTTATCCGCAGTTTTCTGTGGCGTGTTCTAAGCTACATTTTCGAACGAGGCGGAAACTTTCTTGAAAACGATATTTGAGAAGTAATCACAACATCAAATCCTATGTCATTACGTTACTTTACACTTTGTAAATATTTGTTGTTGTTTTTTTGATTCAAACAGGTTTGAATTTTGAAGAAAAGTTTATTCATAGTTAAAGCATATGCACACTTTATTACAAATTATTTATTTAATTAGTAGTCAGTTTGGTTTGCAGTACGTGCCAGCATGGACTTGAATCACTGGTTCGTGACTAGTCGGTGCTTGGTTGCTTTTGCTGCAAAATCATAAACCGTAAAAGACCTTCATTTCTCGATACAATTTCTTTCTTTAGTATGTTGACACAGAGATAAATCAAACACTACAAAGCGCAGTTATTTTCTCATAAAAGTTCAATTCCATTCCATTTTCTTGGGCATGTGAGTCAGATAACAAGTTTTGTTTAGTTGATAAATAGCAACTGCCTGCACACAATATCCACATGATTTCGCAATTTCGGTGCCGCAGAAGAATTTCTCTTTGAAATATCGAGACAAGAGATTGTTAAATACGTCCTCTAACTTTAACTAGAAGTAACAATTTTCTGACTTTTTTACTTACAAGGATCGCTAGCCAACAGGGGGTGTAAGTCATACTGGAATACACAAAACGCACGCTGAGTCCATCAACAAGCCCCAAAGTGAAAAGCACTCCACAGATGATAACCTGGATGTTGGAGATCACCTTCAAGTCGTTTCTGTTGAAAGCCATTTCGAGTTAGCTGAGTTACGGAGATCAAAACGCGTGCTGTTTGATCCACACCTTCAATGCGGAAATGTCTAGTCATCACGTATATTCAAATTAGGCATTTCATTAATTAAAGTCACAATTGGTTTCATCTGATGGACTTGGGTAGGAGAATGAACAGATATTGAAAGAGTTCTAGAGCGTTCTAAAATCATACAGTCGTGACAACACGAAATACGAAAACCATAGTAACCGGTTTGTTTTCTATATTTTGTAACGCTTCCTCCAGGAGAACCTATCATTCTAGTCGAGAGGAATTCGAAGAGGCGGCTGACTCACGAAAGTTCGAGTTACAGTGTTCACGACCACACTCAACTTATTAATACCTGAAACCTGGAGTTGATCAAGAGAAATTCCCCGACTCATTAAATGTAAATCTGTCTTATCTCAGTTTTTCAGTTTCTCGCGGAAGCTCGAACTCCGGAGTAAACACAAGGCAAATCTTTAAACAGCGAAAGTGTTCTCACATACGAGTGAAACAATTCCGAGGTTTCAATTCAAGCGCGAAAACAAATCAGCAAAATGCAGGTACAAGCCAAATTAGCATGTTGCGGGTGCAAATGGAATCTGCATAATGGAAGGGCACATTAAATGTGCACTGTACAGTTTTCCAAGAAAGTCATCCCCACAAAACTATAAAGAAATAATTATGAAGATGTATAGGTGCGAATAAAATCGGCATTATGCAAAGCCAAATTAAATCATCTTGAGGAAAGCACAAAGCTGTGAATCTACAGAATGCAAGTGCAAATTAAACATGCATAAAGTAGAAATTAAAAATGCATAAAGAAATTATTTAGACAATGTGTAAACCTAGTGCAGTCAAATCCAGCGGCATAATGCAAGGCTAAATTAAATCGCCTTAGAGGAAGCGCAGAGCAGTAAATTAAATCTGCAAAATTCAAGGGCAAATCAAACATGCATAATGAAATTGTCAACCATCCGGTTACTAATGGCCCTCGAACGCCTTACCATTCCCTTATTTGCTTTCTCCTATTTATTTCGTAAAACCCACTCCCTTGAACTAAATCAAAAGTTATTCACCAAAAGTACAAGTGAATAGTGGTGGATATTTACCTCGCAGCTCGGTAAATAACCACCACTCTTACTGATACTGAGAGAATAACTGTTTTAGTAGTATATGCCATATACATAAACCAAAAATATCAGGTGAATGGTGCCCTCAAGGGCAAATGGGGGTGTTCACAATATAATCGACACCGCATTAAGCGGTCACCCATAGGGATTTTTTGGGTGACCACTTAATGCGGTTTGACCTCTTAATACAGATTTTTTTAAAAACGATAAAACGCTACTTAATGTCATAATTGACCACCTCAAGTGCAGAATCTCGTTGCAAATTTTATTTACTTTTATTGTTACAGAAAAAAAAACGATTAAAAAGTACTTAAAATAGTATTTTTAGTTTTATATGGGTAGTTCCGCTTTCAGTGACCGTTCAACACAAGTGAAAAACAGTTAAAAAATAGTCGATTTGGACTCAGTAAACGGTGACTGCGACCGCTAAATAGATGTGACCGCTTAATATAGGTACAGTTTACAGTGATTAAGGGATAAAAGATCCGGGTTTTTAACAATTGCAACTGACAGCTTATTTCATGGTGACGGCTTAAGATTAAGGTTCGATTGAAACTACTAGTTAGTAGTGTACACCGGGCGAACCAGTGGTTGGGCTGCAATTGAGGTCGGCTGCCCTTGCATATGGATCGGCACCTGACAAGCTTCAAGTGAGCCATAGCAAATGCCCACCTGAAAATGAATTGAGATATGATGTGTTTTATAACCCTGGTTCATTTAATAACTTGTAGTCTATTACAGTTCTTCTCTTGCACAATTGGTCTAAACGCGTTTCTTGGTTCCAGTATGCATCAGTGAAAAATTGAGGAATATCAGGTGTTCAGTATAAACCATGCACACAGGTGAGTCGTGCTTATCGCGTGCGCTGAGGAAAATCTCCACCACAATTCACACTCAATTGGGTCAATAATTGTTAAAAACCGTTTACACACCATGTAGTCGAGGCAATTTGGCAAAAAACGTCTTCGACTGGTTTGTTTATAGCGTGAATGACTGACTAACTGACTGATCATCAAAGTAATTCAAGTTGATAACGCAGAAATATCGAGTTTGTTAGATTCAAGAATCTGGTAATTATCAACTTCTCTTACTTGCTGTTCCTGCGAGCTCTGACCACCTATATCACTACTCCTGATGGCTGCCAGCGCAAGAATGATCTCAATGATGGAGCATATGATGATCAGGGAAGAAACAGCCACCATGGAGTTTTGCTTTGCGGTAAAGTTTATGTCCGCCAGCTGGTCCCAAGCAAAGAAAAAGGGATCAATATTATAGTAACCCCTGCTTAGTGTTGAGGTATAAACCAAGATCATCATACTGGACAAAGCGAACAGATAGTGGTACACGGTTATCGCTGATACTGCAGCACAGGCTACGCTCACAGACTGCAAGGCGTTCATCTGCAAAAGGCCAATAAAAAAAAAATAATAATAAACCAAACAAAAAAAAGTAGTATAAAATAAAAAAAGCATCACAAAAAGTTGCTACTTCCTCTCTTATGGACTCAAGGCTCATGTATTGGTATATCTACTGGGAATTACTAAGCGTACATTCCACCTGGCGGAAAATGAATGGATCCCTCATGATGCGTAAATGTAATAGCTTATATTTCGTACCAGAGTTAAGGAAGGTCTTTGCGCGATGCTTAAAGTCACTCCCATGATACCAGCGGCCAACACCTTAAAGAAACAAAGGTAGTGCATTAAAAAAATGTCTTGTTTCAAAAATTACTTTGATATGCGCAATCTGATTGACTTAAGATCCATTGAACCGATAAACCATAAGTACTTTATCTATCTGATGCCGATTGCTGAAAAAAAGTGAGAAGCATTCAGACAATGCGCACATATTCATCTTGTGACTTATAAAATTGTAGAACACACGCACAGGTTGTAAATCCTTCCCTCTTTTATGATGAAAAACCTTTTCTCGTGTCCTTCCGCGTGGGTTGTTACGCCGGTAAACCGATAGGAGGTGCGATCCATTGCTTAAATGTTTGACACCCATAAAATGTTTGGATAAACACCAAGAAAACTAGATGGCATCCTTGGCTGAGAGTTACCAACCGTTTTTCCTCTGGTGGTGTATAAACTGTTGTGCAAACTTTAAAATAAGAACTAAAAGACGTGTTCACTCGAGACAAGAATACAAATCTTACCGGACTTCCTCGGTAAACAATTTTTCTTTTAAGTTTTCTTTCCGTTTTTTTTATCGCTTGATAAACCTGCATGGTCACTGTTACGCATAGGTACACCACTACCTCCGCCATGAAGTGAAGCCAATCATGATAAACACTCTATAATTACTGAGTAATTGCATTTGTTGCGAAAACAATACCACCAACACCATTATGTACTGTGGCATGACTCGGCATCGAATTGTTCTGAGCATGACCGTTGATAGATTGAAATTGCACTGTAGGCCGGTTCTCTTGGGATTACATTTGGTCTGACCACTTATCATACTGACAAATAGCATCTCGACAACGTTGAGAAAAACATGCGTTACGCCTGCTCACTGAAATATCGTACGGGGGAAGAACTGGTCGAACTTTCATTTGCCTCTGTGTTTGAAAGATCGATTCTTTTTTATTTTTAATTAATCTAGCGATAAGTGAGGCAAAGAACTAAACTGTTTATTCGCAAATTTTCGTTTCGTGTTCTAAGTTACATTTTCGAACGAAGCGGAAACTTTCTTGAAAACGATATTTGAGAAGTAATCACAACATCAAATCGTATATCATTACGTTACTTTACACTTTGTGAAATATGTATATATTTTTTTAAATTCAAACAGGTTTGCATTTTGACGAAAAGTTTATTCATAGTGGAAGGCATTTGACACACTTTGTTACAAATTATTTTTTAAATTAGTAGTTAGTTTGGTTTGCAGTACGCGCCAGGATTGACTTGAATCACTGGCTCGTGACTAGTCGGTGCTTGGTTGCTTTTGCTGCAAAATCATAGATAATAAAAGGCCTTCATGTCTCGGTGCAATTCCTTTCTTTAGTATGTCGACACAGATGAATCAAACACTATTGAGCACAGTCATTTTCTAAGACATGTTCCATTCCATTTCATTTTCTTGGGCATTTGAGTCAGGTAACAAGTATTGTTTAGTTGATAAATAGAAACTGCCTGCACTCAACATGATTTCGCAATTTTGGCGCCGCATAAGAATTTCTTACCGAAATATCGAGACAAGAGATTGTTAAATACGTCCTCTAACTTTAACTTGAAGTAACAATTTTCTGACTTTTTTACTTACAAGGATCGCTAGCCAACAGGGGGTGAAAGTCATACTGGAATACGCAAAACGCAAGCTGAGTCAATCAACAAGCCCCAAAGTGAAAAGCACTCCACAGATGATAACCTGGATGATGGATATCACCTTCAAGTCGTTTCTGTTGAAAGCCATTTCGAGTCATTAGAGTTACGGAGATCAAAACGCGTACTGTTTGATCCACACCTTCAATGCAGAAATGTCTAGTGATCACGTATCTTCAAATTAGGCATTTCATGAATTTAAGCCGCAATTGGTTTCATCCGAGGGACTTGGGTAGGAGAATGAACAGATATTGAAAGAGTTCTAGAGCGTTCTAAAATCATACAGTCGTGACAACACGAAATACGAAAACCATAATAACTGGCTTGTTTTCTACATTTTGTAACGCTTGCTCTAGTAGAACCTCTCATTCTAGTCGAGAGGAAGAGGCGGCTGACTCACGAAAGTTCGAGTTTCAGTGTTCACGACCACACTCAACTTATTAATACCTGAAACCTGGAGTTGATCAAGAGAAATTCCCCGACTCATTAAATGTAAATCTGTCTTATCTCAGTTTTTCAGTTTCTCGCGGAAGCTTGAACTCCGGAGTAAACACAAGGCAAATCTTTAAACAGCGAAAGTGTTCTCACATACGAGAGAAACAATTCCGAGGTCTCAATTCAAGCGCGAAAACAAATCAGCAAAATGCAGGTACAAGCCAAATTAGCATGTTGCGGGTGCAAATGGAATCTGCACAATGCAAGGGCAAATTAAATCTGCACTGTACAGTTTTCCAAGAAAGTCATCCCCACAAAACTATAAAGAAATAATTATGAAGATGTATAGGTGCAAATAAAATCGGCATTATGTAAAGCCAAATTAAATCATCTTGAGGAAAGCACAAAGCTGTGAATCTACAGAATGCAAGTGCAAATTAAACATGCAAAAAGTAGAAATTAAAAATGCATAAAGAAACTATTTAGACAATGTATAAACTTAGTGCAGTCAAATCCAGCGGCATAATGCAAGGCTAAATTAAATCGCCTTAGAGGAAGCGCAGAGCAGTAAATCTGCAAAATTCAAGGGCAAATCAAACATGCATAATGAAATTGTCAACCATCCGGTTACTAATGGCCCTCGAATGCCTTACCATTCCCTTATTTGCTTTCTCCTATTTATTTCGTAAAACCCACTCCCTTGAACTAAATCAAAAGTTATTCACCAAAAGTACAAGTGAATAGTGGTGGATATTTACCTCGCAGCTCGGTAAATATCCACCACTCTTACTGATGCTTAGAGAATAACTGTTTTAGTAGTATATGCCATATACGTAAACCAAAAATATCAGGTGAATGGTGCCCTCAAGTGCAAATAGGGCTATTTACAATATAGTAGAACCTGTATTAAACGGTCACCCATAGGGAGTTTTGGGGTGACCACTTAATACAGTTTGACCTCTTAATACAGATATTTTTAAAAACGATAAAACGCTACTTAATGTCATAATTGACCACCTCAAGTGTAGAATCTCGTTGCAAATTTTATTTACTTTGATTGTTTTAGAAAAAAAAGATTAAAAAGTACTTAAAATAGTATTTTTAGTTTTATATGGGTAGTTCCGCTTTCAGTGACCGTTCAACACAAGTGAAAAACAGTTAAAAAATAGTCGATTTGGACTCAGTAAACGGTGACTGCGACCGCTAAATAGATGTGACCGCTTAATATAGGTACAGTTTACAGTGATTAAGGGATAAAAGATCCGGGTTTTTAACAATTGCAACTGACAGCTTATTACATGGTGACGGCTTAAGATAGGTTCGACTGAAACTACTAGTTAATAGTGTACACCGGGCGAACACCTGATTTTGGAGAAGCCACCAGTGGTTGGGTTGCAACTGAGGTCGGCTGCCCTTGCATATGGATCGGCACCTGACAAGCTTCAAGTGAGCCATAGCAAATGCCCACCTGAAAATGAATTGAGATATGATGTGTTTTATAACCCTGGTTCATTTAATAACTTGCAGTCTATTACAGTTCTTCTCTTGCACAATTGGTCTAAACGCGTTTCTTGGTTCCAGTATGCATCAGTGAAAAATTAAGGAATATCAGGTGTTCAGTATAAACCATGCACACAGGTGAGTCGTGCTTATCGCGTGCGCTGAGGAAAATCTCCACCACTATTTACTCTCACTTGGTCAATAATTGTTAAAAACCGTTTACACACCATGTAGTCGAGGCAATTTGGCAAAAAAACGTCTTCGATTGGTTTTTTTATAGCGTGAATGACTAACTAACTGACTGATCATCAAAGTGATTCAAGTTGATAGCGCAGAAATGTCGAGTTTGTTAGATTCAAGAATCTGGTAATTATCAAATTCTCTTACTTGCTGTTCCTGCGAGCTCTGACCATTAATATCACTACTCTTGATGGCTGCCACCGCAAGAATGATCTCAATGATGGAGCATATGATGATCAGGGAAGAAACAGCCACCATGGAGTTTTGCTTTGCGGTAAGGTTTATGTTCGCCAGCTGGTCCCAAGCAAAGAAAAGGGGATCGTTATTATTGTAACCTCTGCTTGGTGTTGAGTTATAAACCAAAAACATCAAACTGGACAAAGCGACCAGATAGTGGTACACGGTTATCGCTGATACTGCAGCACAGGCTACACTCACAGACTGCAAGGCGTTCATCTGCAAAGGGCCAATAAAAAAAAATAAACCAAACAAAAAAAAAAATAGTATAAAATAAAAAAGGCATCACATAAAGTTGCTACTTCCTCTCTTATGGACTCAAGGCTCATGTATTGGTATATCTACTGGGAATTACTTAACGTACATTCCACCTGGCGGAAAATGAAAGGATCCCTCATGATGCGTAAATGTAATAGCTTATATTTCGTACCAGAGTTAAGGAAGGTCTTTGCGCGATGCTTAAAGTCACTCCTATGGTACCAGCGGCCAACACCTTAAAGAAACAAAGGTAGTGCATTAAAAAATGTCTCGTTTCAAAAATTACTCTGATATGCGCAATCTGATTGACTTAAGATCCATTGAACCGATAAACCATAAGTACTTTATCTATCTGATGCCGATTACTGAAAAAAAGTGAGAAGCATTCACACAATGCGCACATATTCATCTTGTGATTTATAAAATTGTAGAACACACGCACAGGTTGTAAATCCTTCCCTCTTTTATGATGAAAAACCTTTTCTCGTGTCCTTCCGCGTGGGTTGTTACGCCGGTAAACCGATAGGAGGTGCGATCCATTGCTTAAATGTTTGACACCCGTAAAATGTTTGGATAAACACCAAGAAAACTAGATGGCATCCTTGGCTGAGGATTACCAACCGTTTTTCCTCTGGTGGTGTATGAACAGTTGTGCAAACTTTAAAATAAGAACTAAAAGACGTGTTCACTCCAGACAAGAGTACAAATCTTACCGAACTTCCTCGGTAAACAATTTTTTTTTAAATTTTTCTTTCCGTTTTTTTATCGCTTGATAAACCTGCATGGTAACTGTTGCGCATAGGTACACCACTACCTCCGCCATGAAGTGAAGCCAATCATGATAAACACTCTATAATTACTGAGTAATTGCATTTGTTACGAAAACAATACTGTTACCACCAACACCATTATGTACTGCGGCATGACTCGGCATCGAATTGTTCTGAGCATGACCGTTGATAGATTGAAATTGCACTGTAGGCCGGTTCTCTTGGGATTACATTTGGTCTGACCACTTATCATACTGACAAATAGCATTACGACAACGTTGAGAAAAACATGCGTTACGCCTGCTCACTGAAATATCGTACGGGGGAAGAACTGGTCGAACTTTCATTTGCCTCTGTCTTTGAAAGATCGATTTTTTTTAAATTTTTAATTAATCTAGCGATAAGTGAGGCAAAGAACTAAACTGTTTATTCGCAAATTTTCGTTTCGTGTTCTAAGTTACATTTTCGAACGAAGCGGAAACTTTCTTGAAAACGATATTTGAGAAGTAATCACAACATCAAATCCTAATTCATTACGTTACTTTACACTTTGTGAAATATGTATATATTTTTTTAAATTCAAACAGGTTTGCATTTTGACGAAAAGTTTATTCATAGTGGAAGGCATTTGACACACTTTGTTACAAATTATTTATTAAATTAGTAGTTATTTTGGTTTGCAGTACGCGTTAGGATTGACTTGAATTACTGGTTCGTGACTAGTCGGTGCTTGGTTACTTTTTACTTTTGCTGCAAAATCATAGATAATAAAAGGTCTTCATATCTCGGTGCAATTCCTTTCTTTAGTATGTCGACACAGATGAATCAAACACTATTGAGCACAGTCATTTTCTAAGACATGTTCCATTCCATTTCATTTTCTTGGGCATTTGAGTCAGGTAACAAGTATTGTTTAGTTGATAAATAGAAACTGCCTGCACTCAACATGATTTCGCAATTTTGGCGCCGCATAAGAATTTCTTACCGAAATATCGAGACAAGAGATTGTTAAATACGTCCTCTAACTTTAACTTGAAGTAACAATTTTCTGACTTTTTTACTTACAAGGATCGCTAGCCAACAGGGGATAAAAGTCATGGAGTACGCAAAACGCACGCCGAGTCCATCAACAAGCCCCAAGGTGAAAAGCACTCCACAGATAATAACCTGGATGATGGAGATCACCTTCAAGTCGTTTCTGTTGAAAGCCATTTCGAGTCAGTAGAGTTACGGAGATCAAAACGCGTGCTGTTTGATCCACACCTTCAATGCAGAAATGTCTAGTGATCACGTATATTCAAATTAGGCATTTCATGAATTAAAGTCGCAATTGGTTTCATCTGAGGGACTTGGGTAGGAGAATGAACAGATATTGAAAGAGTTCTAGAGCGTTCTAAAATCATACAGTCGTGACAACACGAAATACGAAAACCATAATAACTGGCTTGTTTTCTACATTTTGTAACGCTTGCTCTAGGAGAACCTCTCATTCTAGTCGAGTGGAAGAGGCGGCTGACTCGCGAAAGTTCGAGTTTCAGTGTTCACGACCACATTCAACTTATTAATATATGAAACCTGGAGTTGATCAAGAGAAATTCCCCGACTCATTAAATGTAAATCTGTCTTATCTCAGTTTTTTAGTTTCTCGCGGAAGCTCGAACTCCGGAGTAAACACAAGGCAAATGATTAACCAGCGAAAGTGTTCTCACATATGAGTGAAACAATTTCGAGGTTTCAATTTAAGCGCGAAAACAAATCAGCAAAATGCAGGTACAAGCCAATTAGCATGGTACGAGTGCAGATCGAATCTGCATAATGCAAGGACAAATTAAATCTGCGTTGTGCAATTTGCCAAGAAAGTCAGCCCTACACAAGTGTAAAGAAAATGATTAGGAAGATATATAGGTGCGAATCAAATCGGCATTATGCAAAGCTAGATTAAATCATCCCAGGGAAAGCGCAAGGTGAATCTGCAGAATGCAAGTAAAATTAAACATGTATAAATAAATTATCTAGACAATGTATAAACTTAGTGCAGTCAAATCCGGCGGCATAATGCAAGGCTAAATTAAATCGCCTTAGAGGAAGCGCAGAGCGGTAAATCTGCAAAATTCAAGGGCAAATCAAACATGCATGACGAAATTGTCAACCATCCGGTTACTAATGGGCCTCGAACGCCTTATTATTCCCTTATTTGCTTTCTCCTATTTATTTCGCAAAACCCACTCCCGTGAACTAAATCAAAACTTATTTACCGAAAGTACAGGTGAATAGTGGTGGATATGTACCTTGCAGCTTCGCAGCTCGGTAAATATCCACCACTCTTACTGATACTGAGGTGAATAACCGTTTTAGCAGTATATGCCATATACATTAACCAAAAAGATTAGTTTCTGTCGGCTGCTGGGAGGTGAATGGTACCCTCTAGGGCTAATAAGGGTGTTCACAATATAGTCGACCTTGTACTAAGCGGTCACCCACGGGGAGTGGTGGAATGAACGCTTAAACAGTTACCGATCAGGGGTATTACTAAAAGGGATAAAAACGCCACTTTATGCCATAATTGACCACTTCATATGCAGAATCTCGGTTGCAAATATTACTTCCTTTTATTGTTGTAGAGAAACATAGATTCAAAAGTACTTAAAATAGTATTCTTATTTTTATTTGAGTGGTTCCGCTTTAAGTGACTGTTCAATACAAGTGAAAGACAATAAAAAACAGGCCGTTGGAACTTAGTAAACGGTGACTGCGACCGCCAAATAGATGTGACCGCTGAATATAGGTACATTTTACAGTGATTAAGGGATAAAACATTCGGGACTTTAACGATTGCAACTGACAGCTTAATACATGGTGACGGCTTAATAAAGGTTCAACTGTAGCTACTAATTAGTAGTGTCTGGAAAAGCCATCAGTGGTTGGGCTGCAACTGAGGTCGGCCGCGCTTGCGTATAGATGGGCACCTGATCAGCTTCAAGCTGGCTATGGCAAATCCTTACCTGAAAATGAATTGTGATATGATGTGTTTTATAACCCTGGTTCATTTAATAACTTGTGGTCAATCAAATGTTTCCCTTGCGCGATTTGGTCTAAAGGCGTTTCATGATTTAATATGCATCAGTTAAAATTGAGGAATATCTGGTGTTAGTGTAAACCACACAGGTGAGTAGTGCTTATCGTACGCCCTGGCTGTTTTGATTTCGCGTTTTGTGACCTAATTAATGTGATCCATAGGTGAAAATTGAGGAATATTAGGTGTTAGGGTACACCACACACATGAATGTTGGCTAGTGCGAAAGTGACTAGCAAGTACGATTCACCTCCGAGTGGCCAAAGTGACAAAATTGCGCGTTGACAATTTAATTATCGGCCAATTCTCAGTAGATTAACATGAATAAACTTTTTTTAATTTTTTTTTATTGGGGGGAGGGGGGGGGGGCTTTCTGTGCGGTATATAGTAAGACAATCAATCAGTGTCGCTTCGCGGGTGGGCAGCACTATTCACCTTCACTTAGGTTAATAATTATTAAATATCGTTTATACACCGTGTCGTCGAGGCAATTTGGCAAACAAACGTCTGCGACTGGTTTGTTCATAGCGTTAGTTTAATGACTGATTGGCCAGACGAAAAGATTTGATGAAAATTGACTGACTGGCCAGTGATTCAAGTTGACAAAGTGATTCAAGTTGATGACGCAGAAATATCAAGTTTGTTAGATTCAAGAATCTGGTAATCATCAACTTCTCTTACTTGCTGTTCCTGCGAGCTCTGACCACCTATATCACTACTCCTGATGGCTGCCACCGCAAGAATGATCTCAATGATGGAGCATATGATGATCAGGGAAGAAACTGCCACCATGGATTTTTGCTTTGCGGTAAAGTTTATGTCCGAATCAAAGAAAAAGGGATGTTTATCATAGTAATCCCTGCTTAGCGCTGAGGCATAACCCAAAGCCATCAAATTGACCAGACAGTGGTACACGGTTATCGCTGATATTGCAGCACAGGCTACACTCACATCTGCAAAGGGCCAAAAAAAAAGTCATAAACAAATAGTGAAAAATAAGAAAAGGTATCACAAAAAGTTGCTACTTCCTCTCTTATGGACTCAAGGTTTATGTATTGGTATATCTACTGGGAATTATTTAACGTACATTCCACCTGGCGGAAAATGAATTGATCCCTCATGATGCGTAAATACAATAGCTTATATTTCGTACCAGAGTTAAGGAAGGTCTTTGCATGCCGCTTAAAGTCACGCCCATGATGCTAGCGGCCAACACCTGAAAGAAACAAAGGTAGTGCTTAAAAAAATGTCTCGTTTCAAAAATTACTCTGATATGTGCAATCTGATTGACTAAACATCCATTGAACCGAATAAGCTATAACCACTTTGTCTATCTGTTGCCGATTACTGGAGAAATAAAAAAAAATTAATAAAAGCATTCACACAATACGTACATATTCATCTTGTGATTTAGAAAATTGTAGAACACTGGCACAGGTTGTAAATCCTTCGCTTTTTTAAAATGAAAAACCTTTTCTCGTGTCCTCCCGCGTGGGTTTTTACGTCAGTAAACCGATAGAAGGTGCGGTCCATTGCTTAAATGCTTATCACGCATACGATGTTTGGGTGCACACCAGGAGAACTAGATGGCGTCTTTGGCTGAGAGTTCTTGAGTGTTTTCCCTTTGGTGGTTTATAAACAGCTATGCAAACTTTAAAATAAAAACTAAAAGACGTGTTCACTCGAGACAAGAGTTCAAATCTTACTGGACTATCTGAGTTAACCTTTTTTTTTTCGATTTTTCTTCCCTTTTTTTTATCGCTTCCTGTCAGTCTGATTGGCCTAACCCACTTGGTATGTTTGTAGAACACTCGCACAGGTTGCCAGTCCTTCGCTTCGTTTATTTGAAAAACCTTTTCACAATATAGTCGATCCTGCATTAAGCGGTCACCCATAGGGAGTGATGTTGTGACCACTTAATACAGTTTGACCTCTTGATACAGGTTTCACCGATCAGGGGTATTTTTAAAAACGATAAAACGCTACTTAATATCATAATTGACCACCTCAAGTGCAGAATCTTGTTGCAAATATTACCTACTTTTATTGCTGTAGCAAAAAAAAGATTAAAAAGTACTTAAAATAGTATTTTTAGTTTTATATGGATAGTTCCGCTTTCAAGGACAGTTCAACGCAAGTGAAAAACAGTTAAAAAAAAAAGTCGATTTGGACTCGGTAAACGGTGACTGCAACCGCTAAATAGATGTGACCGCTTAATATAGGTACATTTCACAGTGATTAAGGGATAAAAGATCCGGGACTTTAACAATTGCAACTGAAAGCTTATTACATGGTGACGGCTTAAGATAGGTTCAACCGAAACCACTAATTAGTAGTGTACACCGGGCGAACGCCTGATTCTGGAAAAGCCACCACTGGTTGGGCTGCAACTGAGGTCGGCACCTGACCAGCTTCGAGTTGACCATAGCAAATGCCAACCTGAAAATGAATTGATATATGATGTTTTTTATTACCCTGGTTCATTTAATAACTTGTAGTCTATTACAGTTCTTCTCTTGCACAATTGGTCTAAACGCGTTTCGTGATCCAGTATATGTATCAGTTGAAAATTGAGTAATATCCGGTGTTCAGTATAAACCATGCACACAGGTGAGTCGTGCTTATCGCGTGCGCTGAGGAAAATCTCCACCACTATTCACCTTCACTTGGTCAATAATTGTTAAAAACCGTTTACACACCATGTAGTCGAGGCAATTTGGCAAAAAACGTCTTCGACTGGTTTTTTTATAGCGTGAATGACTGACTAACTGACTGATCATCAAAGTGATTCAAGTTGATGACGCAGAAATGTAATATCGAGTTTGTTAGATTCAAGAATCTGGTAATTATCAACTTCTCTTACTTGCTGTTCCTGCGAGCTCTGACCACCAATATCACTACTCCTGATGGCTGCCATCGCGAGAATGATCTCAATGATGGAGCATATGATGATCAGGGAAGAAACAGCCACCATGGATTTTTGCTTTGCGGTAAAGTTTATGTCCGCCAGCTGGTCCGAATCAAAGAAAAAGGGATCTTTATTGTAGTAACCTCTGCTTAGCGTTGAGGTATAACCCAAAGCCATCAAACTGGACAAAGCTACCAGATAATGGTACACGGTTATCGCTGATACTGCAGCACAGGCCACGCTCACAGACTGCAAGGCGTTCATCTGCAAAGGGCCAAAAAAAAGACATAATAAACCAAACAAAAACAAAAATAGTATAAAATAAAAAAAAAGTTGCTAATTCCTCTCTTATGGACTCAAGGCTCATGTATTGGTATATCTACTGGGAATTACTTAACGTACATTCCACATGGTGGAGAATGAATAGATCCCTCGTGATGCGTAAATATAATAGCTTATATTTCGTACCAGATTTAAGGAAGGTCTTGGCGCGATGCTTAAAGTCACTCCCATGGTACCAGCGGCCAACACCTTAAAGAAACAAAGGTAATGCATAAAAAATGTCTCGTTCAAATATTACTCTGATATGCGCAAGCTAATTGACTTAAGATCCATTGAACCGATAAACCATAACTACTTTATCTATCTGAGAAAAAAAGTGAGAAGCATTCACACAATGCGTACATTTTCATCTTGTGATTTATAAAATTGTAGAACACACGCACAGGTTGTAAATCCTTTCCTTTTTTATGATGAAAAACCTTTTCTCGTGTCCTTCCGCGTGGGTTGTTACGCCGGTAAACTGATAGGAGGTGCGATCCTTTGCTTAAATGTTTGAGACGCATAAAATGTTTGGATAAACACCAAGAAAACTAGATGGCATCCTTGGCTGAGAGTTACCAACCGTTTTTCCTCTGGTGGTGTATAAACAGTTGTGCAAACTTTCAAATAAGAACTAAAAGACGTGTTCACTCCAGACAAGAGTACAAATCTTACCGGACTTTCTTGGTAAAAAGCTTTATTTTAATTTTTCTTTCTGTTTTTTTATCGCTTGGTAAACCTGCACGGTCACTGTTGTGCATAGGTACACCAATATCTCCGCTATGAAGTGAAGCCAATCATTATAAACACTCTATAATTACTGAGTAATTGCATTTGTTACGAAAACAATACTGTTACCACCAACACCATTATGTACTGCGGCATGACTCGGCATCGAATTGTTCTGAGCATGACCGTTGGTAGATTGAAATTGCACTGTGGGCCGATTTTTTTGGGATAACATTTGGTCTAACCTCTTATCGTACTGACAAATAGCATTACGACAACGTTAAGAAAAACATGCGTTCCGCCTGCTCGCTGAAATATCGCATGGGCGAAGAACTGGTCGAACTTTCATTTGCCTCTATGTTTGAAAGATCGATTCCTTTTTTATCTTTTTTTTTTAATTCATCTAGCAATAAATGAAGCGAAGAACGAAACTGTTTATCCGCAGTTTTCCGTGGCGTGTTCTAAGCCACATTTTCGAACGAGGCGGAAACTTTCTTGAAAACGATATTTGAGAAGTAATCACAACATCAAATCCTATATCATTACGTTACTTTACACTTTGTGAATATTTGTTTTTTTTTTAATTCAAACAGGTTTGAATTTTGACGAAAAGTTTATTCATAGTTAAAGCATATGGCACACTTTATTACAAATTATTAATTTAATTGGTAGTTAGTTTGGTTTGCAGTACGCACCAGCATGGACTTGAATCACTGGTTCGTGACTAGTCGGTGCTTGGTTGCTTTTGCTGCAAAATCATAGACCGTAAAAGACCTTCATTTCTCGATACATTTCCTTTCTTGAGTATGTCGACACAGAGATAAATCAAACACTATAGAGCACAGTTATTTTCTCATAAAAGTTCAATTCCATTCCATTTTCTTGGGCATGTGAGTCAGATAAAAAGTTTTGTTTAGTTGATAAATAGCAACTGCCTGCACACAATATTCACATGATTTCGCAATTTCGGTGCCGCACAAGAATTTCTCTCCGAAATATCGAGACAAGCGATTGTTAAATACGTCCTCTAACTTTAACTAGAAGTAACAATTTTCTGACTTTTTTACTTACAAGGATCGCTAGCCAACAGGGGGTGAAAGTCATACTGGAATACACAAAACGCACGCTGAGTCCATCAACAAGCCCCAAAATGAAAAGCACTCCACAGATGATAACCTGGATGTTAGAGATCACCTTCAAGTCGTTTCTGTTGAAAGCCATTTCGAGTCAGCTGAGTTACGGAGATCAAAACGCGTACTGTTTGATCCACACCTTCAATGCGGAAATGTCTAGTCATTACGTATATTCAAATTAGGCATTTCATTAATTAAAGTCACAATTGGTTTCATCTGAAGGACTTGGGTAGGAGAATGAACAGATATTGAAAGCGTTCTTTAGAGCGTTGTAAAATCAATGACAATCGTGACAACACGAAATACGAAAACCATAGTAACCAGTTTGTTTTCTATATTTTGTAACGCTTGCTCTAGGAGAACCTTTCATTCTAGTCGAGTGGAAGAGGCGGCTGACTCGCGAAAGTTCGAGTTTCAGTGTTCACGACCACATTCAACTTATTAATGCCTGAAACCTGGAGTTGATCAAGAGAAATTTCCCGACTCATTAAATGTAAATCTGTCTTATCTTAATTTTTCAGTTTCTCGCGGAAGCTCGAACTCCGGAGTAAACACAAGGCAAATGATTAAACAGCGAAAGTGTTCTCACATATAAGTGAAACAATTCCGAGGTCTCAATTCAAGCGCGAAAACAAATCAGCAAAATGCAGGTACAAGCCAAATTAGCATGTTGCGGGTGCAAATCGAATCTGCATAATGCAAGGGCAAATTAAATCTGCACTGTGCAATTTTCCAAGAAAGTCATCCCCACAAAACTATAAAGAAATGATTATGAAGATGTATAGGTGCAAATAAAATCGGCATTATGCAAAGCCAAATTAAATCATCTTAGGGAAAGCACAAAGCTGTGAATCTACAGAATGCAAGTGCAAATTAAACATGCATAAAGTAGAAATTAAAAATGCATAAAGAAATTATTTAGACAATGTATAAACTTAGTGCAGTCAAATCCGGCGGCATAATGCAAGGCTAAATTAAATCGCCTTAGAGGAAGAGCAGAGCAGTAAATCTGCAAAATTCAAGGGCAAATCAAACATGCATAATGAAATTGTCAACCATCCGGTTACTGATGGCCCTCGAATGCCTTACCATTCCCTTATTTGCTTTCTCCTATTTATTTCGTAAAACCCACTCCCGTGAACTAAATCAAAACTTATTTACCGAAAGTACAGGTGAATAGTGGTGGATATATACCTTGCGGCTTCGCAGCTCGGTAAATATCCACCACTCTTACTGATACTGAGGTGAATAACCCTATTAGTAGTATATGCCATATACATTAACCAAAAAGATTAGTTTCTGTCGGCTGCTGGGAGGTGAATGGTACCCTCTAGGGCTAATAAGGGTGTTCACAATATAGTCGACCTTGTACTAAGCGATCACCCACGGGGTGTGGTGGAATGGACTCTTAAACAGCTACCGATCAGGGGTATTACTAAAAGCGATAAAAACGCCACTTTATGCCATAATTGACCACTTCATATGCAGAATCGTGATTGCAAATATTACTTCCTTTTATTGCTGTAGAGAAACATAGATTAAAAAGTAATTAAAATAGCATTCTTATTTTTATTTGAGTGGTTCCGCTTTCAGTGACTGTTCAATACAAGTGAAAGACAATAAAAAATAGGCGGTTGGGACTTAGTAAACGGTGACTGCGACCACCAAATAGATGTGACCGCTTAATATAGGTACATTTTACAGTGATTAAGGGATAAAACATTCGGGACTTTAACGATTGCAACTGACAGCTTAATACATGGTGACGGCTTAATAAAGGTTCAACTGTAGGCGGTAAGCGGTTACCCACGGGGAGCGGTTGAGTAACCGCTTAAACAGTTTGAAAACTTAATTCAGGTTCCACTGATCAGGGGTATCATTAAAAACGATAAAAACGCCATTTTATGCCATAATTGACCACTTCATATGCAGAATCTCGGATGCAAATATTACTTACTTTTATTTTTGTAGAGAAACATAGATAAAAAGTAATTAAAATAGTATTCTTAGTTTTATTTGAGTGGTTTCGCTTTTAATGACCGTCCAATAAAAGTGAAAGACAATAAAAAAAAGGCGGTTGGGACTTAGTAAACGGTGACTGCGACCGCCAAATAGATGTGACCGCTTAATATAGGTACATTTTACAGTGATTAAGGGATAAAAACTTGGGGATTTTAATAAAGGTTCAACTGTAGCCACTAATTAGTAGTGTCTGGAAAAGCCATCAGTGGTTGGGCTGCAACTGAGGTCGGCCGCCCTTACATATAGATCGGCACCTGATCAGCTTCAAGCTGGCCATGGCAAATCCTTACCTGAAAATGAATTGAGAGATGATGTGTTTTATTACCCTGGTTCATTTAATAACTGGTAGTCAATCAAATGTTTCCCTTGTGCGATTAGTCTAAAGGCGTTTCATGATTCAATGTGCATCAGTTAAAATTGAGGAATATCCAGTGTTAGTGTAAACCACACAGGTGAGTAGTGCTTATCGTACGCCCTGGCTGTTTTGATTTCGCGTTTTGTGACCTAATTAATGTGGTCCATCGGTGAAAATTGAGGAATATTAGGTGTTAGCGTACACCACACAAGTGAATGTTGGCTGGTTCGAAAGTGACTAGCAAGTACGATTCACCTCGAGTGGCCAAAGGGACAAAATTGCGCGTTGACAATTTAATTTCGGCCAATTCTCAGTAGATTGACATAAATAAAATTTTTTAAAAATTTTTTTTATTGGGGGAGGGGGGCGGGTTTTTGTGTGGTATATACTAAGACAACCGATCGGTGTCGCTTCGCGGGTGGGCAGCACCATTCACTTTCACTTAGGTCAATAATTATTAAATATCGTTTATACACTGTCTTCGAGGCAATTTGGCAAAAAAAACGTCTGCGACTGGTTTGTTTATAGCGTGCTGGCAAACATGTTGATTAAATAAATGACTGATTAGGTTAATGACTGATTGCTCAGACGAAAAGATTTGACGAAAATTTAATGACTGGCCAGATAACTGACTGACTAACTGACTGATCATCAAAGTGATTCAAGTTGATAACGCAGAAGTATCGAGTTTGTTTAGAGGCAAGAGTCTGGTAATCATCAACTTCTCTTACTTGCTGTTCCTGCGAGCTATGACCACTTATATTACTGCTCCTGATGGCTGCCATCGCAAGAATGATCTCAGTGATGGAGCATATGATGATTAGGGAAGATACAGCCACCATGGATTTTTGCTTTGCAGTAAAGATTATGTCCGAATCAAAGAAAAAGGGATCTTTATTAGGGAATCCGCTGTTTGCAGTTAAGACATAATCCAAAACCATCAACTTGGACAAAGCGACCAGATAGTGGTACACGGTTATCGCTGATATTGCAGCACAGGCCACACTCATAGACTGCAAGGCGTTCATCTGCAAAGGGCCAAAAAAAAAATATAAACAACAACAACAACAAAAAAAACAAACAAACAAATAATGAAAAATAAAAAAGGTATCACAAAAAGTTGCTACTTCCTCTATTATGGACTCAAGGTTCATGTATTGGTATATCTGCAGGGAATCCTTTAACGTACATTCCACCTGGCGGAGAATGAATGGGTCCCTCATGATGCGTAAATAGAATTGTTTATATTTCGTACCAGAGTAAAAGAAGGTCTTTGCTTGTTGCTTAAAGTCAGGCCCATGATTCCAGCGGCCAACACCTTAAAGAAATAAAAATGGCGCATAAAAAAAAATGTCTCATTTCAAAAATTACTCTGATATGCGCAATCTGATTGACTAAACATCCATTGAGCCGGTAAGCCATAACTAATTTATCTATCAGATAGACTCAGTGTTGCCGATTACTGAAAAAAGAGTGTGAAGCATTCACACAATGCGTACATATTCATCTTGCATGATTTAGAAGAACACTTGCACAGGTTGTAAATCCCTCGCTTTTTTATAATGAAAAACCTTTTCTCGTGTCCTCCCGCGTGGGTTATTACGCCAGTAAACGGATAGAAGGTGCGATCTATTGCTTAGATGTTTAGCACGTATAAAATGTTTGAGTGCACACCAGGAAAACTAGATGACATCTTTGACTGAGAGTTCTTGAGCCTTTTTCCCTCTGATATGTGTATAAAAAGCTATATGCAAACTTTAAAATAAGAACTAAAAGACGTGTTCACTCGAGACAAGAATACAAATCTTACCGGAATCCCTTAATAAACTTTTTTTTCGATTTTTCTTCCCTTTTTTATCGCTTGGTAAACCTGCATGGTCGCTGTTAATTGTTGCGAAAACAACAATGTTACCATCGACACCTTTAAGTACTGTGGCATAACTCGGCATCGAATTTTTTTGAGCATGACCGTTGATAGATTGAAATTGTACTGTGGGCCGGTTGTCTTGGGATTACATTTGGTCTGACCACTTATCATACTGACAAATATCATTAAAACAACGTTAATAAAACTTGCGTTACACCTGCTCGCTAAAATATCGTTTGAGTGAAGAACTGGTCGAACTTTCATTTGCCTCTGTGTTTGAAAGAGCGATACCTTTTAGTTTTTTTTTTTCTATAATTTATCTAGTGATAAGTGAAGTGAAGAACGAAACAGTTTATCCGCAATTTTCCGTGGCGTGTTCTAAGCCACTTCGAACTAGGCGGAAACTTTCTTGAAAACGATATTTGAGAAGTAATCACAACATTAAATCCCATATCATTACGTTACTTTACACTTCGTGAAATATGTTTTTATATTTAAAAATTCAAACCTTGAAGGTTTGAATTTTGACGAAAAGTTTATTCATAGTTGAAGGCATATGACACACTTTATTACAAATTATTTATTCAATTAGTGGTTGGTTTAGTTTGCAGTATGCGCCAGGATGGACCTGAATCACTGGTTCGTGACTAGTCGGTCCTTGTTTGCTTTTGCTGCAAAATCATAGATCATAAAAGGCCTTCTTTTCTCGATACAATTTCTTTCTTTAGTATGTCGACACAGAGATAAAACAAACACTATAAAGCGCAGTTATTTTCTCATGCAAGTTCAATTCCATTCCATTTTCTTGGGCATGTGAGTCAGTTAACAAGTTTTGTTAAGTTGATAAATAGAAACTGCTTGCACTCAATATCCACAAGGTTTGGCAATTTTGGTGCCGCACAAGAATTTCTCTTCGAAATATCGAGACGAGAAGTTGTTAAATACCTACTATAACCTTAACTCAAAGTACCAATTTTTCTGACTAATTTTTTTACTTACAAGGATCGCTATCCAACAGGGGGTGAAAGTCAAACTTGAATACATAAAACGCACGCTGAGACCATCAATAAGCCCCAAAGTGAAAAGCACTCCACAGATGATAACCTGGATGTTGGAGATCACCTTCAAGTCGTTTCTGTTGAAAGTCGTTTCGAGTCAGTTCAGTCACGGAGATCAAAATGCGTGCTGTTTGATCCACGCAGTCAATGCGGAAATGTCCAGTCATCACGTACATTCAAATTAGGCATTGCATTAATTAAAGTCCCGATTGGTTTCATCTGAGAAGCCTGGGTAAGAGAATGAACAGATATTGAAAGCGTTCTCGAGCTCAGAAAGTCGTGACACCAAGAAATGCGAAAACCATAGTAGCTGGTTTGTTTTCTATATTTTGTAACGCTTGCTCCAGGAGAACCTCTCATTCTAGTCGAGTGGAAGAGACGGTTGATTCGCGAAAGTTCGAGTTTCGGTGACATGGACCACATTCAACTAATAATATATGAAACCCGGAGTTGATCGAGAGAAATTCCCCGACTCATTTAATATAAATCTGCCTCATCTTAATTTTTCGGTAAATCGTGGAAGCTCAAATGCTGGAGAAGACACAAGGCAAATGATTAACCAGCGAAAGTGTTCTCATATAGGACTGAAACAATTCCGAGGTTTCAATTCAAGCGCGAAAACAAATCAGCAAAATGCAGGTACAAGCCAAATTAGCACGGTACGTGTGTATATCGAATCTGCATAATGCAAGGACAAATTAAATCTGAATTGTGCAATTTGCCAGCCCTACATAAATGTAAAGAAAATGATTAGGAAGATATATAGGTGCAAATCATTTCGACATCATGCAAAGCCAGATTAAATCATCCCAGGGAAAGCGCAAAGCTGTGAATCTGCAGAATGCAAGTACAAATTAAACATGCATAAAGAAATTATCTAGACAATGTATAAGCTTAGCGCAATCAAATCCGACGGCATAATGCAAGGCTAAATTAAATCGCCTCAGTGGAAGCGCAGAGCAGTAAATCTGCAAAATTCAAGGGCAAATCAAACATGCATAATGAAATTGTCAATCATCCTGTTACTAATGGGCCCTCGAACGTCTTACCATTCCCCTATCTGCTTTCTCCTATTTATTTCGCAAAACCCACTCCCATGAACTAAATCAAAAATTATTCACCGAAAGTACAGGTGAATAGTGGTGGATATTTACCTCGCAGCTTCGCAGCTCGGTAAATATCCACCACTCTTACTGATACTGAGGTGAATAACCGTTTTAGTAGAATATGCCATATACATAAACCAGAAAGATTAGTTTCTGTCGGCTACCGGGAAGTGAATGATACCCTCTAGGGCTAATAAGGGTGTTCACAATACAGTCGAACCTACATTAACCGGTTACCCACGGGGAGTGGTTGAGTGACCGCTTAAACAGTTTGAAAACTTAATTCAGGTTCCACTGATCAGGGTATCACTAAAAACGATAAAAACGACATTTTATGCCATAATTGACCACTTCATATGCAGAATGTCGGTTGCAAATATTACTTACTTTTATTGTTGTAGAGAAACATAGATAAAAAGTAATTAAAATAGTATCTTTAGTTTTATTTGAGTGGTTTCGCTTTTAGTGACCGTCCAATAAAAGTGAAAGACAATAAAAAACAGGCCGTTGAATAAACGGTGACGGCGACTGCCAAATAGATGTGACCGCTTAATATAGGTACATTTCACAGTGATTAAGGGATAAAACATTCGGGACTTTGACAATTGCAACTGACAGTTTAATACATGGTGACGGCTTAATTAAGGTTCAACTGTAGCTACTAATTAGTAGTGTCTGGAAAAGCCACCAACGGTTGGGCTGCGACTGAGGTCGGCTGCTCTTGCATATGGATCGGCACCTCACCAGCTTCAAGCTGGCCATGGCAAATCCTTACCTGAAAATGAATTGAGATATGATGTGTTTTATTGCCCTGGTTCATTTAATAATTTGTAGTCCATCAAATGTTTCCTTTGCGCGATTGGTCTAAAGGCGTTTCGTGATTCAATATGCATTAGTTAAAATTGAGGAATATCCGGTATTAGTATAAACCACACAGGTGAGTAGTGCTTATCGTACGCCCCGATTGTTTTGTGATCCAATTAATGTGGTCCATCGGTTAAAATTGAGGAATATTAGGTGTTAGCGTATACCACACACGTGAATAATGGCTGGTTTCAAAGTGACTAGCAAATACGATTCACCTCCGAGTGGCCAAAGAGACAAAATTGCGCGTTGACAACTTAATTTTCAACCCATTTTCAGTAACTTGACATAAATAAACTATATGTAATTTTTTTTGGGGGGGGGAGGGTGGGGGTGGGGGCGGTCTCTGCGTGGTATATACTAAGACAATCAATCTGTGTCGCTTCGCGGCTGGGCTAAATATCCACCACTATTCACCTTCACTTAGGTCAATAATTATTAAATATCGTTTATACACCGTGTAGTCGAGGTAATTTGGCAAACAAACATTTCCGACTGGTTTGTTCATAGCGTGCTGCCAAACACGTTGATTAAATAAATGACTAATTAGGTTAATGACTGATAGCCCAGACGAAAAGATTTGAAGAAAATTGACTGACTGGACAAATAACTGACTGACTAACTGACTGATCATCAAAGTGATTCAAGTTGATGACGCAGAAATATCGAGTTTGTTAGAGTCAAGAATCTGGTAATCATCAACTTTTCTTACTTGCTGTTCCTGCGAGCTCTGACCAGTTATATTACTGCTCCTGATGGCTGCCACCGCAAGAATGATCTCAATGATGGAGCATAAGATGATCAGGGAAGATACAGCCACCATGGATTTCTGCTTTGTGGTAAAGTTTATGTCCAGCGGCTGGTCTGAATCAAAGAAAAGGGGATCTTTATTATAGTAATCCCTTCTTAGCGCTGAGGCATAACCCAAAGCCATTAAACTGGACAAAGCGACCAGATAGTGGTACACAGTTATCGCTGATGTTGCAGCACAGGCTACGCTCACAGACTGCAAGGCGTTCATCTGCAAAGGGCCAAAAAAACAAACAAACAAACAATGAAAAATAAAAAAGGTATCACAAAAAGTTGCTACTTCCTCTCTTATGGACTCAAGGTTCATGTATTGGTATATCTACCGGGAATCATTTAACGTACATTCCACCAGGCGGAGAATGAATGGATCCCTCATGATGCGTAAATAAAATTGTTTATATTTCGTACCAGAGTTAAGGAAGGTCTTTGCTTGCTGCTCATATTCAGGCCCATGATTCCAGCAGCCATCACCTTAAAGAAATAAAAATGGCGCATAAAAAAAAAATGTCTCGCTTCAAAAATTACTCTGATATGCGCAATCTGATTGACTAAACATCCATTGACCCGGTAAGCCATAACTAATTTATTTATTAGATAGATTCCATGTTGCCGATTACCGAAAAAAGAGTTAGAGGCATTCACACAATGCGTACGTATTAATCTTGTGATTTATAAAACTCGCATAAGTTGTAAATCCTTCGCTTTTTTATAATGAAAAACCTTTTCTCGTGTCCTCCCGCGTGGGTTATCACGCCAGTAAACGGATAGAAGGTGCGGTGCATTGCTTAAACGTTTAGCACGTATAAAATGTTTGGGTGCACACCAGGAAAACTAGATGACATATTTGGCTGAGAGTTCTTGAGCGTTTTCCCTCTGGTAAGTGTATAAAAAGCTATATGCAAACTTTAAAATAAGAACTAAAAGACGTGTTCACTCGAGACAAGTATACAAATATTACCGGATTCCCCTAGTAAATTTTTTTATTTTTGATTTTTCTTCCCTTTTTTATCGCTTGGAAAACCTGCATGGTCGCCGTTTATTGTTGCAAAAACAAAACTGTTACGACCAACACCTTTAAGGACTGTGGCATAACTCGGCATCGAATTTTTTGAGCATGACCGTTGATAGATTGAAATTGTACTGTGGGCCGGTTGTCTTGGGATTATATTTGGTCAGACCTCTTATCATACTGACAAATGTCACTAAAACAACGCTAATAAAACATGCGTTACACCTGCTCGCTGAAGTATCGTATGAGTGAAGAACTGGTCGAACTTTCATCTGCCTCTGTGTTTGAAAGATCAATACCTTTTTGTTTTTTCTTTTAAATTCATCAAGCGATAAGTGAAGCCAAGGACAGAAATGTTCTTCCGAAATTTTCCGTTGCGTGTTCTAAGCCACATTTTCGAACGAAGCGGAAAATTTATTGAAAACGATATTTGAGAAGTAATCACGAGATTAAATCATATATCATTACCTTACTTCAAACTTTGTGTAATATGGATTTTTTTTTTAAATTCAAACTTTACAAGATTTGAATTTTGACAAATAGTTTATTCATAGTTGAAGGCATATGACACACTTAATTACAAATTATTTATTTAATTAATAATTAGTCTAGTTTGCAGTATGAGCCAAAATGAAATTGAATCATTCGTACGTGACTGGTCGATCCTTGCTTGCCTTTGGTGCAAAATCATAGATAATGACGGACCTTCATGTCTCGGTACAATTCCTTTCTTTAGTATGTCGACACAGATGAATCAAAAACTATAAAACGCAGTCATTTTCTAAGGCATGTTCCATCTCATTTCATTTTCTTGGGCAGACAAGTGAGTCAGTTAACAAGTTTTGTTAAGTTGATAAATGGAAATTGCTTGCATTAAATATCCACATGATTTCGCAATTTTGGTGCCGCATACGAATGTCTTTCCGAAATATCGAGACAAGAATGTTTAATACCTACTCTAACTTAAACATGAAGTACCAATTTTTCTGAATTGATTTTTTTACTTACAAGGATCGCTATCCAACAGGGGGTGAAAGTCAAACTGGAATACACAAAACGCACACCGAATCCATCAGTAAGCCCCAAAACGAAAAGCACTACGCAGTTGACAACTTGGATGTTGGAGATCACCCTCAAGTCGTTTCTGTTGAAAGTCATTTCGAGTCAGTTCAGTCACGGAGATCAAAACGCGTGCTGTTTGATCCACACACTCAAAGCGGAAATAGAAAGTCATCACGTGTATTCAAATTAGGCATCTGATAAATTAAAATCACAACTGGTTTCGTCTGAGGGACCTGGGTAGGAGAATTAAGGTGGGACTTAACCTAAAATTTGACTACAAAATGCAATTTTTGTTTTTGGAGAAATCTGAAACTTCAGGCATAGAAGAAAGCCATGACATGAGTTTTTAAGACTAATTTGCTTTATTTTGTTGCCTACGATAAGTTTTCTGCAAGCTAGTAAAAAAATATTTTTGGTTACCATGGCAACGCAACGTAGCATCTTTCAGTCTTGCTCCAATTTGAAGCCCGAAAGTCCATCCAATTCCTAGAATTTCCTCAGTATTTTCAAGAGGAAGCTATATGACCCCTTACATGAAGTATAGCTAGTCGGAGGTGGCGTGGGATTGAAAGCTGGCGTGTTTTCAACTGTGGAGATACTGTGAGAGCGAGATTCGAGTTTTATATCAGCGAAGTTTTTGTCTAAAATGCCAGGAGGGAAGAAGAATACTGTATATAGAAGAAAGCGGAAAGGAAAGCCTTTTACTGGAGTGCAGAGATACGCAAGGAAAGCGAAGAAAATGCCGCGTGCGGATAGAGAAGTCACAAACTCAGCATCGAGTTCCTCGTGTGATGAGGCTCTGTCAGATGCCGAAAGTGCTTCCATCAGTGCTTCGAGACTCAAAATGAGACCAGAAGATTCACCAGATAGTTCATCAAAGATTTCTGATGTAAATGATTTTCAGGGAGAGGGATACAGACTTGTAGACCTCAAGAAATTATATGCCACGTTGTCTGAAGCACATGTGTGCGAGGAAGGTGAGAAAACATAAGTGAACATCTGTTTTACTTTTAACCTTTTCTTTACTGTTCATGTCTCGTAGCATATGCTAGTAACAGTGTGCAGTTTCCATTTTTTTCTCTAAGAATGTTTTTTTACTTCTCTTCAGTACTATCTTTATTGTTTTCATTTATTAAAAATTACAGTTGTAACTGTCTGTTGTGTGGTATGTGGTGAATAAATTTTGTGACTCATATACATGTATGAGAATGCACAAAATAACTTTAGTGTATACTGTTATTATGTTCTAGGGAGTTTAACTCTGAAGGAGAATTCTTCTGGGAGAAATGGGCTAATGGCAGACCTCTCTGTGGAGTGTAGCTCCTGCCTTGAAGCTACACCATTGAAAACATCAGATACAATAACAAAGAAAGGGCAATCTTTTGACGTAAATCGTCGTGCAGTCTATCATTCTCTGGAGACAGGAGGTGGCTATGAAGGGCTAGTAACCTTTTGCAGCATCATGAACATGCCATGTCTATCACTACCTGCTTATTACAGACAAGTAGACACAATACTTGAGGCTTTAGAAGCTGAAGCCAAAGATGAAATGACACAGGCAGGGATAAGAGTTCGCGAGTACATCCTGAAGGAAAGTGGAGATGAAGTCAATGATGATGTAGTCGATGCAGCCGTTTCGTTTGATGGTACATGGGCGAAAAGGGGGTTTACCTCTCTGACTGGAGTTGTTTTTGTTATATCTGTAGACACTGGAGAGGTTCTTGACTATCATGTCCTTTCAAAAGAATGCCGGAAATGTACCATGAAAAGGTCTCAGTGTCAAACTGACGGGGAGTTCGAAGCATGGCAGATTGAGCATCTTGCTTCCAATGAGTGTGACATTAATTTTAATGGAAGCTCACCTGCAATGGAAGCTGAGGGTGCCATAGTTGTTTGGAGTAGATCTGTGGAACTGCATAAAATAAGGTATAAATGGATGGTTTCTGACGGAGACAGTAAGGCATTCAATACTGTGGAGAATATATATGGCGATGACTGCAAGGTGGAAAAACTGGATTGTGTTGGGCACGTGCAAAAACGCATGGGCAAGCACCTACTTAATCTTAAAGCAAGAACCAAAGGTAAACTTGCAGATGGCAAACCCATTGGAGGACGGGGCCGACTGACTGAGAGCCGCATTAAACGCCTTCAGAAGTACTATGGTCTAGCCATTAGACAAAACACCCTAACTAAAGCAAACCTAACAGAAAGAGAGGTTGATGTTGTTGTTTACACCATGAAGAAAAATATCATTGCCATCCTCCATCACAGTGTCCAGTCACAAGATGCTGCTAAACAACATCGCTTCTGCCCTGTTGGTGAGGATTCCTGGTGTAAATGGCAACAAGATTGTGCTACTGGAACAAATACTTATGAAGCAGGTGACTGTTTGCCTGAAGTGTTCTTTGAACTGCTGAAGCCAACATTCATCACACTTAGTGAAACTAAGCTGCTCCAAAGGTGTGTGCGTGGCGCCACCCAAAATCGCAATGAATGCATCAACGGACTGGTGTGGGCACGCTGCCCAAAACACAAGCATCATGGTGCCAAGGTGATTAGATGTGCAGTTGCTTCTACTGTGTGCCATTTTCATAGTGGAGCTGCCAGCAGAGCAAGAATAATGCAGAGACTGGTAATTCCAGCAGGGGAGTACACTCAGAAGGCCTCAGAAGAAAAGGACAAGAGGCGGTTGAGAAAATCGGACCTTCAGACCTCTGCTAAAGAAAAGAAGCGCCGGCAAGGAGAGCAAATGAGGCGCACACGCAGAGAAGATGCCCTACGGGAGGCTGATGGTGATACCTATGAACCTGGAGGCTTCTAAGTGACTGAAAGAAACATTTGCTATGATATTGGATAGTTCATAGCCATGCAAATTTGTGCAGACAATCTTCGTTTTAGCTTTTTAACTTTAATCGCACTTTTCTCAAAATGTGCATTTTGCGCATTCTAGAAAACATATCTCATAGAGGATTTAACCAATTGACTTGAAATTTTCAATGTTTATTGCTTTCAAAGAGTGTCTGGGAATGAGCAAAGGGTTTTTCTGTAGCTTTACTTTGTCAAAAGTTACAAAGAAAATTGTGGTGGAAATTCACCCCAAAAATTTTGCTTTACTTTAACTGGAGGCTGGAACCAAAGTTTTTTATATTTTTTAAAACTCTATGCTCATCCCCATGATTAGCCTATATACTATATAGTTATAAAAACAAATCAGAGCTAGCTGCATTCCATATCAAGATTTCTTTTCTAGAGTACATGTGGGTTGTGCACAGTATGGGGTAACAATATTTTGCTGGTATCAGGTTACAAATAAACTGTGTGCAGAAATAATTGAAAAAACTGAAATCTGTGATTCATTAGCTTTTCAGTGATATATGGTTTTATATGGTTTAACTAAAAACTGTGGATGTGACAAGTCATTGAAAAAAGGGGTCTTTTTTAGGTTAAGTCCCACCTTAAGAGATATTGAAAGCGTTCTAGAGCTCATAAAGTCGTGACGACACGAAATGCGAAAACCATAATAGCCGGTTTGTTTTCTATATTTTGTAACGTTTGCTCTAGGAAAACTTCTCATTCTAGTCGAGTGGAAGAGACGGCTGACTCGCGAAAGTTCGAGTTTCAGTGTTCACGACCACATTCAACTTATTAATATGTGAAGCCTGGAGTTGATCAAGAGAAATTCCCCGACTCATTAAATATAAATCTGTCTTATTTTATTTTTCGGTTTCTCGAGGAAGCTCGCAGTCCGGAGTAAACACAAGGCAAATGATTAAACAGCGAAAGTGTTCTCACATATGATTAAGACAATTAATTCCAAGGTTTCAACTCAAGCGTGAAAAAAAATCAGCAAAATGCAGGTACAAGCCGAATTAGCATGGTACGAGTGCAGATCGAATGCAAGGAGAAATAGAATCTGCATTGTGCAATTTGCCAAGAAAGCCAGCCCTACATAAGTGTAAAAAAAAATAATTATAAAGATGTATAGGCGCAAATAAAATCGGCGTTATGCATAGCCAATTACAATCGTCTTAGGGAAAGCGCAAAGCAGTATATCTGCAATATGGAAGTTGTTAACGATGAAAATAGAAATATATCTAATCTAAAAACATTGTAAGGGTTTCCTAGATTTGTGTTGAGAAATGAATGAATATAATATATTAGCATAAGCCATTCAGTAAAAATTATAATAAGCCAGTTGATAATTTTTTATTCCTTTTGGCGGTCTTATCTTACAGATAAAGTTTGGTCACCTTTTCCTTATGATGATCGTGAATTTGACATGGAGGCAGATGTTTTTGCGTAAACTGCAGGTTTGAGGCTAAATTTCAGTATATTTCCATCTCTACCTTATAAAAATTGATCCTGTAAAGGAATTTCCTGGAAATAACCGTCCCTTATACTTTTACCTCTTTAATATTCTCGTTTTTTAGGCTAAATCTTTGTCCAATTCCCGATCTGGAAAATAGTTCTTAAATTTTAATTTAGCACGTTCGACACCCCTTTTTCTTAGAGATGTCTTAAGATGTTCACATGTAATACTTTTCATCTCCTGCACTGAATTTATAATCAGGTAACAGTATACGAATAGCACGTAGCTCTTTTAGGGGTGATACCTTGGGTACGCCCTTTCTTCTCCGAATTTTCTGTTTATTTTGCTGTTATGTAACGGTCTTCGAGGACTATTTTCTGTTAAGATAACTTTTCAACTATGAATTTAATTTTGTTAGTGAGTTTTTTGTCTTTTCAGTTTATATTACCAATCTCGTTTAAGTTTTGCCCAACCTTGACCGTAAGACTAAGAAATTTTGAGCAGAAAGTCATTTTGTAAAGCGTAAACATCTCTAAGGTGTCTACTTAGTATGCGAACTCCGTTTTGCGTAGCTTAACGTGATTCGCTGGTTAAGTGTAAGAGGATGACGAAGGTTAGAGATTGACAGCTCAGTACGTGTCACCTTTAAAAGCAGTGACCCACAATTACCTAGAGAGATGAGAGCTAGTCCCCGTTGTATTAACCTGTGAGTAAGAGGGAATAAAGAAAGAGACAATATCAACGAGTGTTAGAATTTTATTTCCAACAAAGTGCAAATAAAACATGCATAATGCAATAGACAATCACTTGGCTACTGACCGGCGCTCGAACGGCAAACCATTTTCTTATTTGTTGTGCGCAAACCCACTCTCGTGAAATAAATCAAACAATAAATCAACTAATATTTATCAAGGTGAAGGTGAATATAGTGGTGGATATCAACCTTGCGGCTCTCGCTGACACTGAGGTAAATAAGCGTTTTATTTGTATATACCAAAGAAAAAAAAAAGAATGGTTTTTATCGGTTTCTCGGAGGTGGATGGCACTCGCTAATCACTTCCGAACTAGCCAATCATCGTGCGCGAAAAGCACTATTCACCTGTATGGTATAGAGGAAGTCAAGATATTTTATCTCCATATGTTTTAAAAATACCATTGACCACCCAGAAAAGCTCTCCAATCGTCGATCGCTTCTGGGTGAACATGTATTTTTTTGCTAATCTCCTAACCGTCTGTGATCGATAATTCCACTCATACTTTCCTTCAGGCGTGTGTTTTAAATATGATCGCATACATACACTATTTTTTTCCTGGAAGCACATTAAATTTGCTGTTCACGTAGAAGTGGATGCTCTTTCCATTAAGAGCTGACTCAAAGCGGAAATATTGTGGTTTTATCTACTCATACTTTGGCCAGCTATGATAGCATAGCTAATACTATCTTCCTCCCATTTTAATGACCTTTAACCGTATTCGTGAGATATATTACGGGCTGATAGGCTAACCTCTAACCACCTAAAGTAAAAGCAACGTTTTTTGAAGAAGTCCAGTTTAATTTTTTTGTTTTTATACTTATTCTGTTTTGTCTCAGGTACATCCTGTCTTTGATTTGTTTTGTTTTGTTTTTGTTCCTTTTTTTTGTTGTTATGTTTTTTTAAAGGCAAAATGTTGCTCTTCCGGCTAATCAACAAAACCACCCGCAAAGCCACGGGTGGGGAATAGTCGTCCGCTTTGCAGTATATAACAAAAGTTATTGACTAACCGTGGGGTCAATACAGATGTATAGGCGCATATCAAATCGGCATTATGCAAAGCCAAATATAATCGTCTCAGGGAAAGCGCAAAGGTGCATATCTGCAAAATTCAAGTGCAAATCAAACCTGCATAATGCAATGGATGATCACTTGGCTACTGACCGGCGCTCGAACGGCAAACAAATTTCCTATCTGTTGTGCGCAAACCTACTCTCGTGATATAAATTAAACAATAAATCAACCATTATTTATCGAGGTTAGGGTGAACATAGTGATGGATATCTACCTTGTAGCATTGCAGCTCGGTAAATATCCATTACCCTCACTTACACTGAGGTGAATAAGCGTTTTATTTGTATATACCACACAGAAACAAAAAGAATGGTTTTTATCGGTTTCTCGGAGGTGGATGGCACTCGCTAATCACTTCCGAACAAGCCAATCATTGTGCGCTAAAGCACTATTCACCTGTATGGTATAGAGGAAGTCAAGATATTTTATCTTCATATGTTTTAAAAATATCATCGACCACCCAGAAACAGCTCTCCAATCGTCGATCGCTCCCGGGCGAACGTGTATTTTTTTTGTTGATCTCCTACCGTCTGTGACCGATGATTCCACGCATACTTTCCTTCAGGCGTGCGTTTTAAATATAATCCCATACATACCCTATTTTTTTCGTAGAAGTACATTAAATTTGCTGTTCACGTAGAAGTGGGTGCTCTTTCCACTAAGAGCTAACTCAAAGCAGAAAAATTGCGGTTTTATAAACGCATACTTTGGCCAGCTATGATAGCATAGCTCATACTATCTTCCTCCCATTTTAATGACCTTTAAACGTGTTCACAGGAAATATTACGGGCTGATAGGCTAACCTCTAACCACCTTAAGTAAAAGCAACGTTTTTTGTGGAGGTCGAGTTTATTTTTTTTGTTTGTCTCACGTATACATCCTCTCTTTGTTTTTGTTTTGTTTGTTTTGTTTTGTTTTTACTGCTCTTTTTTTGTTGTTGTTCTGTTTTTTTTTAATGGCAAATTGTTGCTCTTCCGGATTATAAACAAAACCACCCGCAAAGCCGCGTGTGGGGAATAGTCGTCCGGTCTGCAGTATATAACAGAAGTTATTGACTAACAGTGAGGCCAATAAGGCTAAACATTGAAACTGGGTTTCTTTTTTGGACCTTCTGTTATCTCATTCAGTTTTGTTCTTTCCAGAGAGTCCAAAGAAGTTGATAAAACAAAGCTAGAGAAAAACAGGGCTATGCTCAAGCGCTGACGTTTGAAAGAGGAAAAAGTGAGAAAAATTCAGAAAAACTGGCTTTTCCCGCCCAAGTAGCAAACCAGAACACTTAATTTCCCTTCTTGCATGCTTGTGTAATCGTCTCAAGGACATAGATATGTAACAAATTCATATATCATAATTAACTTATCAGACAACAATAATGTCAAGAAATGAGATAAAATAGACGTATTAACCTGTGTATTTTTTTTTTCATTCATCACCTCTTAGTGAACGCTTTGCCCTGCGCGGCGAGTGTCACTTGCGAAGGATGTTTTGCTTCCGTAAAGATCTCCTCTACGGGGATCGAGAGAGGTGAATGTGAAGTATCTAAGTATGCTGAAAGACAGGTCTACCTCGAACGGATATTTTGTTACGACACTAAGTGGTCGTTTTCAACGTCGAGAATTTGAATACGAAGTCCAGTTAAAATTAACAGACCCTCCGGTTATTCTTCTAGCATTTTCCTTCCACACACCTTCGTCATTCCTTGAGTTACACCCATGACGTACCCGCAAAAGATTTTCCGACAACTTCTAATAAAGCCCATCTGGAGCTTTTAACCAGAGGAACTAGAGGAATCTGGCTGTATTATGGTTTCCTCTGTTTTAACCATGTTGTCTCATGAGGATTTAGGGATTCCCTGGGTTTAAAAACTCGCTGAATTACGTCTAAGAACTTCCAGAGGCAAACTAAGACCTGAGCACTTATTTTAAAACTACATTCCCGAGCTGCCATCGCGATTTCTTGATCGAATGCAAAACTAAGACATTTCATTACTTTAAAAACCTAACGACTCGAACATAAAGGAATAAAAGCAAGAAAACAGGGAACGAAGTGGGGGAAAATATATATCCTTCCTCCTTCTCACGTTTTGCGCTAAACAGGCGTCATTCAGTGGCGTTATTTTCTTTTCCCGCCCCGCCGACAGCCCCTTGATGGAAACCGCGAATGATTTCCGGTGATCAAGTAACAGGTTGGGAAATAACGTAAAGGAAATAGCTGTCATACCCTGACAAAGTCGCACCCAAACAAAACTTAGGCCATAAGGTGATCGCTCTGAACAGAAAACGATGGAAGGACGGAGGCGACTCGAAAATCATTATTCTGAGCCAACTAACAGAAGACATTACGATGAAGTCCATTTTTACGAAAACCCGGCGTTCAACAGCTTAGATAGAGCTCCTTTTACTCCCAACAGCAGCGTGTTTAAAAATCGCCCTCCAAAGCAACCACATGTTGAGAACACGAGGAGCCGTCGGTATCAGACAAACGAAAGACTGCCTCGGTCTTCTTCAGGACGAATGCGATGTCTGGTAGCTTTGAATATTCTGTTATTGGTATTGACAGTCCTATGCCTAGGTCTTACAAGTTACGTGTGCTATAGGATGATTTTTCAGAAAGAAGCTGAAGTGGGATCAAACGGTTGCGACAGTGATTTGCGCGCTGAAGGTAAGTGACCTTTGTGAACGCGGAAACACACAAAATACTAATAATAATGAAAAGTATACTGATTTGTTAGTTAATAAATATTAAAAGACTAGTAAGTTGAAGAAGCAGATAGAAAGGATTGAGAACCCCTTCTTTATAGAACGGAAACGATATCGATACAAAAGACATAAGACGTTTTTGGTTCTAAAGATCATTGCATGTGGGATGCTGCACGAGCCTTAAAGTATACCGAAAGGAAATGGAACAACGTACATCCCATATTGACGTTCTTCCAATGTTTTCGTGGTTTGACATAGGAGTTACAGCATGTCCGTCTAAACTTTGATGTTCTGGTTTAAGTGCACAACGTTGACTATGTGCGATATGAGAAAGGCGTCAGATGTCATGTCTCTTTCCGATCCAGCTCTTTTTTGTCACGAAGCAACAACGAGAAGAAACAAATAGACAAACAGAAACAAACATCAGTGAAGGGAAAAGAATATAAAAAAGTAAACAAATCTTCCGTTTTTTTTCTTAAAAACCATAGCTGCAAGAGTAATGTTTTTTCTTGTATTTCCGCAAGGTTGCCTCATGCATGGAGCGGTAGCCTTTGAGGTTCCGACAGACAGGCTGAATAGATTTCGATGAACGCCCGGTGAAATTCCGTGAGAACAAAAATTTGTTTTTAAATTCCTGAGAGTGTTTTAAGGTTACCCAGGCAGCGATAAGAAAACTAGGTCTTCTTATATTTTAACTTGGCCAGACGAAACATACCCCACGCCGCCGTCTTAGAGTGAATAGTTTGTGGTGCATACTCACTGGGAAATGTTCAAACAACTTGGTACGTAGAAATGACTTTTTTCCGATCTTACGGAGATGAAGATATATGGAAGCTCGTTTCTGCTCATTAAGAAGTACTTATTTGACGAAAGGTTTCTTGGTTCGTCCATTACTCGTAAATTACAACCTGTTACAAGTTGTTCAAGAAACTGTATCGCACTGTTCCGCGTCGACGATTTTTGGCCATGCCAAACCTTAACTACGAAACTGAAGGATGTGATAAAAACAGTAACATTGTGATGATAGCAAAATGCCACAGAGGTGATGCTAGTAAAAAAAAATCGAGAACGGCGACGTGATAAAAAAATTAACAATGACAAGGCTTGTTTAAATTGAGAGTGTTGCGACGGCGGCTGCGGAAATCCCGAGTAAAAGCCGTTAAAATAGTAGTCGAACAAGAGTTGTGCACGTGCATTCAACATTGAGACATATGTTCGCATTGTTTTCCACAGACGTAGTATCAAGGCTGAATAATCGTGCAGAGGAAAATACTTTTCCGCATCGTTCACCGCTTCAGAAACCCTATACAGCGGTGTCATTTTTTTTAGATTAGCCCTAAAGAGGTATTATAACCTCGAGAAAGGATTTACGTCTAGGAAGTTATAAATTTACCTGTCGGAATGGCAACTAGATCCTTAGTTATGTTTCGTTTGGACTTGATTTAAACTAGCAAGGTCACTAATTATCATTTTCCCTCGTAACACTATTTCCTTAGAAACATTGATGCGATATGAGCAAGTTTTTTTTCATCGTAAGTCCCTTTTCTGAAACCTAACAAGCCAGTTTTTTGAAAAAGGAAACTTGTTAACCTTTCAATTCCCATGAGTGACCAAGACACATTTCTTCTTCAAGCAGAAAAGTGAAGAGTATGTAAAAATATCAATTAGGGGATTATTAGTTGACCCAATACCAAATTCTCTGAAATAACATCATAAGAATAGAATAGTAGACACTAAGGAGAATAAATAATAAGATCTTGGGATTGCAAGGGTCAAGGACTCTATAGCTCATCGAGTTTCATCGTGCCAGACGATAAAAATTGGATCATAAATTGCCGGATTGTCGCTGTGTTGAAGTATCGTTTGACTGAACACGAAACAACTTTTAGTTTTCAACGACCCACCTGGGATTTTTCAAGCACCTAATAATCCTCTCCTCCGTCAAAAGAAAATAAAAATATATTCTTTCTGGAAATTCAGATAAAATGCAATGTTGGTGGAAGTGATTTAAATGCATAACGTTCCAGACTATCTGTGACTCAACTAGCTTCACAGTCTTACAGATATTTTCAGGGGGGTTAAACTTATCATTTTACTGGGGTTAGTTAATTCCGTTAATCCCCAATAAGAGATTGTTATGATTGTGGTTTTTTAAACTTTCAGACCCCCATCAATGGTCAAGTTTGCATTGAGTCCAAGCAGACTTGACCATTCAGTGATAGACTGGTCCTGCGGTTGGTTGTAAATAATGTTCAATGTAAACATGATGGGCAATGTAGACTTGACGCGTGAGGTTTTGCTTTTTTGTGCCCTTCCCTTAGGCCAGCGTGCGCACTTCCTTGAAACTCATTTGAAAAAAATATATAGGAAATAGCGGGTTTCATAAATGACCAAGAGATCAAGAACTCAGATCATGACCCTTTGATTTAACCGTACCCATTTTATCAGCTATGGAACAAGCAACGTTACAATAGTCTAAGTTGTGCATGGCACACAGAGTGCCAAAACTTAATATTTGACAAACTTAACATTTAACAACCTTAACATAATATTTTTCAACTTGCCATTTTTTAAGGTCGTTCTTCTTACGCACTCATTTTTTCGCAGGTGAGAAGTTCCAGAAAATTACCTCTGAAAATATGAAAGAACTGCGGACGAATATTTCGAGCATGGAAAACTTTAAAAAAAACTTTACCTTCCTTCAGGAGGCTATCAGTGATTTAAACGCAGTAAGTAAATTCATTCTTTAACATGGTCAGGATTCAGGCTCTTAGAGCGGCACGAAGAAGAAACGCTAACGGATGAAATTGACTGCGAAGGAATCAAATTTTTTGCGCGAGATGGCGAATTCGTATCAACAAGCCGACATGCAATGTTTTTTTTAATGAAAGGATATTGATAAAATATCTAAATCAAGAATAATTTTAACATACGCATCAGGAGCAATGAACGCAAAGATCACCTTTACGTAAATTCAGCTCGTGTAAATGCTGCTTTAACTTCCGAAGTAGGAAAAAAGTAACTCCCATTCATAATAATCTTCTCTGTACATGTTAGGAAAAAAGAGAGAGAAAAAAAAAAAAAAGAAAAAAAACTGAATTAAAATTTTCTTTTGTTGGTAAAGTAAAATACCCTTTCACTGCACCCAGTGAAGATGTCATGTTGTCGAAACAGACAAAATTTTGGTCTGTCAATAATTATTAATAATTATAATTATTATTTTATATATTCCTCCTTGTGATGTCTAAAAATTGTTTTATTCATAAAAGTATAGCCTCAAACACGCCTTGTTATTTTTACGTTTATATCTTTCTAATCAATTTTTCAGGAAAGAATTCATTTGCTTGAATCTGTAAAAATGATTTCGAATACTTTGACAAAGTTGAGGGAAGAGTATGAGAAGACTCGACAACAAGTTTTACACAACGTAAGTACTGCGAAAGAAAATTCTGTCAACCGCATGCAAATTGTATTTAGATGTTATCTTGATAAATCTGTTGTCGTTGATTTGTTTTGAAAACCGAGAAACTAAAAGCTGAATGTTTTATGATTTGGCTTCGGTATTTAAAAATGAATGCGTTATGAGTTTAATGCGTTATTCGTGTATTAAATAATTGATTTATTAATTTTGTCGCAGAGACGAGCGATTACTTACCTCAACGTAAGTTCTTTAGAGCAAGAAGATTTGTCCGATTTGTGGCGCAAATTGAATTCGTCAGAAAATGAACTCCTGGATGTCAAGAAACAGGTTAGTTGTCGAATAATCTACGCCGGACCTTTCAAAAATGTCATCTTCCATAATTGATACAACAAAGAGAAATGAGCTAAGATACCTGCGACTTTGAGGGGTTTCATTTTTCGAAAACAAAACCACACCCAATAAAACAAAAAGAATGACATAAGAAAACCAACAGATGTCGTCAAATCGGGTCGATTGGATCTCAACTCTTTACTACGCACACCTACATATATAATTGTGTTCAATTGGTTGCAAAGGAGTAAAAATATCACAAAATCATTTAAAAAGTTTCCCTTTCTAAGTGTTTCCAGATCAATCACAGAACGTTGCAAAGCAGAAAGATGCATTCCTGGATTATTGAAGAAACGCAACTACTCTGGTCTTGTGGAGTTTAAAGATCATGATCCTTTTAAGGACAGGGTTTTGTGGTCTAACTGCTCCTTTTTCTAACATAGGTGATCAACATATCCAAGATAGTCCCACCCAGGGGAGTTCCAGGGTATAACGGTACTCAGGGCCCAGTTGGTGGTCCCGGACCAGTAGGACCGCGTGGATTACCAGGTCCTGGAGTCAATATAACGCTTTGTCAATACAAAAAAAATCAATCAAAAGGCTTAACTGCTTCGTCAATCACAACGCAATCGGTATTTGCAAAAGAGCAAAAAGTAAGAAAGTAATTCCCACGTTTTTATTTACCTTAAGGGCTGTTAACTGCGATGCTATTCAGTTTCCGCGCCTTGCAAGGCAATCCGCAGGTTGACTATCTGCCTGTCTGACTAAGCAGACAGAATGACATACAAACTCGCGGTCAGACAGATAGACATACTTTTTAATTTTCTCACTAACTGTCTGAAAGACAGACTGATTGCAGGACTAACTAAATGGCTGACAAACAGATTGACTGACAAGCGGACCGGCGGCCTGATTGACGTAGCTACTGAGTTCCGAACTATCTAACCTCGCTAGTTTTCTTCTATCTGTTTGATTTTCTGACTAACTGACTGTCTAACTGCACGACTGTCGGATCATTCGGATCTTATTTCTGACTGTCCTATCGCCGAACGACTGACTGACTGATTGATAACAGGAGGAACGTCCGTGCCGATAGATCGGCCGACTCACTGACTGAATAAACGAACTACCGACCGAGCAACTCAAGAACCTTCCGACTGGTTTATTGTAAAACTAAGAAATGTACGAACGGATGGACGGACGTACTAATTTTGAATAATGTATGAACGTGGCTGTGGGAGAAAAGGCCATAGGTGCACCATAAGTTTGCCATGAGAATGAGATGCTACATAGAACATGAATAAAGTCGATGTTATCAATAAATACTTTTCAACAACATACGGTCTAACAATTTGTAGCTATCAACCCTAGGGATTGAAGAGGTGGATAGTAATACGAGAAGAAACTCTTTTAAAGTTACTTAATGCCTTGTTAATGCTAGTGATTTATTTCGTTTGTTTGTCTATCTGTTGGATTGTTCGTTAGGGCACAAGAATCATCAGCGTGCATTGCGACACAAATGACGCCAAAAGTTGCCAGTTGGAATCCACCATTGAGCCAGATCAGAGAAGGAAATACGAGTGTAAGTGCGAAGGAACACTTACTACCGGAGAACCAATCATGTATTGCTACATTCATTACTGGGAATGTCCTACTTGACTCCACTCTATTATATGCCATGGCAGTTCTGCTGGGCTCTCTTTGGCCTGATGATGGCGAGTGGAAGAGACTTCTACCCCAAAATTCTTATTCTACTTTCCGTCGCCCGCCTCTCTGATTTCACACTCTCCTTAATCTAGGTTCCTCTCACATTATTCCCTCGGCCTGCAACACGGAGCTTGTCCATTTTTCTACCCATCCATCCATCCATCCATCCATCCATCAATCCACTCATCTATTTATCCCTTCACCCACCTTTTAAGATCTAAAAAAGGTCTTTCACACGGTATACCACCAGCCTCTGTTTACTAGAAATCAGAGTATACCGGAGTGCGTGGCCATACCTTAAATTGGGGAAAACTTTATACCGTAAACACTCTTATTTATTGAAAGGATTTCAGATGGTATGTGTAGACGGAGTACTCTTCTAAAAAGGCCATTCTATGGTGTGGAGTTCTCCATGTCAAGGGTCGAAACTTGGATCACTTTTATTTCTAATACAGATAAATAATCTTACCAACATTAAACAATTATTCACCGAAGTGGAGTTGAATAGTGATATCCAACACTTTCACCGACACTGATTAGAGGTGAATACTTGTTTTGTTACATACCACACAGATACTAAAGAATAAGTTCATTCCTTTTAAAATACCAAATATTGTTCGAAATTCAACTCTTGACGCGCGATTTTGTCTCATCGGCTGTCGGAGGTGAACAGTTCTTGCTATTCTCTTCCGCACCAGCCAATCAACCACGCGAAAGGCATTTTTCACTTGTGTGGTATATACTAACACTGACTATCGTACCTCAAGAATGTATGCAGATGATACTAATATGACTGTTACTGCCTGCAACATCCTAAGGATGCTGCAGGCAGTAATGACAGGCAATAATGCTGTAGGCAGTAATTAGATATTTAATCTAAAGACAGATTAAATGTGAGCAGGATAAAGGCAGAGAGTCGCGACTGATCCTACAAAACTACATTACCGCAAACAGTAATGCTGCAGGCAGTAATTAGATCCTTTATTACACCCATTTTGAAATCACTGATGGTCCCTGTGATCTGATTGGCTCTAATTGGTGCGATTTATTCACAAATTGCACCATTTTTTGCTTTAAATCGCATCTTTTCCCCACCCAGTGAGGAGGCTACACTAAAAACAAAACAACCAATCAGACTTCAAGGCTTGTTTAAAGTAACCGATCATATTGCAGGAAGATGAAAGACATGGAGTATCATATGGCAAATTTTGCAACTTTTGTTTCCAAAACTCTTATTTTTTCCTCCCAAAAAATGGATGAATTTAATTTCAAACCAGCTCAGTATTGTATTAATAAAATATTTGAACTGACCAAGTCCTGTATTTGGGCGATTTCAAAACGGATGTAATAAAGTGGTAATTGAACCTCGTGTTGTGCAATTTTGGTCTGAAATCATACTTGTGATTTCAAATCAAACTCGCGCTGCGCGCTCGTTCAATTTTGGAATCACGCGTATGATTTCAGCCCAAATTGCACTCCACTCAGTTCAATTACCATTATTAATCTAAAGACAGATTATATATGAGCAGAATCAAGGTAGAGAGTAGAGAATTCATGGGAGGTTAACCTTGTGTTTAGGCATGACCCGGTTCTTAATCCAGGCAATTTGAATGAAACATAACAGGTGACCTTCAAGTAATTTAATATTCTCTACCGAAAGGTATGCCATGCAATAGGCTAGGATATATATATATATATATATATATATATATATATATATATATATATATATATATATATTCATTGAGTAATGTAAATATGATTTATGCTACGATGGTTCCAAACATTGTCGAACTGAATACATTAACCTTTCACAAAGACAGAACAATAAGCTGTAAATTTATTAATTCCCGAAAATAAATTTTTTAAGTTTTCCTTGCAGCTAACTGTACATTCTAGTTGTAAAATACAATCATTTTATTGTTATTATTGTCTTTAATTGCACGATATTTAATTTGACAGAGATGTAACAAAAAACAAAAAATAAAAAACAATTACAAAACAACTACAAAAAACAGAGTAATAAACTGCGAACAATAACAGTAACAAAGCCTCTCTACAGAACTGGAGTAATAGATAAAATTATTCCTATTACCACAGTTTCCAAGCTTACGTCTTGTTCATATATATATTTTTTAATTGTGACTCAAATCCTTGGGCGTACAGCTAACTGACACTTCCTCATCGGGGTAAAGAAAGAAATTTAAGCACGGATGGAACCCCCTTCCCCCTCCCTATAATTTGGTTTCGATATTTCCAAATATTTCATAACAAATGGAAGAAAGGTAAGCAAGATATTCTGCAATGGGTCCGTACGTGATGTTGATGTTTTCTGAAGCCCATTTCCGCTTCATCAATTGTAATATCCCCTCTCCAAAATGAAGCAATTGAAAGATTGCCAAACAGTTTTCGATGAATTACAACAAGGCCCTTGGGAATTAACCACCGTCCGCGTTGCATTCAAGGCGACATTCCATGAGCTGGGGTGACGCAAACGTAATTAAAGTCACAGCTCATTATTTTGCCTGCATATCACATCATTCTAACTGTGCTCCAAAAGCCCTGAATGTTACACTATTTATGGTGGCGGATTGCCTTAGCTACGATCAATACTAATGAGGCGAGGTAAAGCAAGCGAATATGAGGTAATGCCATGCCCTTCAAAAAGTAGACCACCATGCAAGAAAATATTTTGAAGATGTTGACAAAAATATTACAGTCGTAAGATTCGACAGTGACATTTGTTCCGAATATAAGAGATCGGCTAAAAGGTCACCTTGCAAAAATTTGAGCAAAGCTGGGGAGTACTTGGAGTCGATGAAAGAGATACTTGAATCCTTGGAATGGAAATAAGTACTTTGCAGCATATATATATATATATATATTTTTTTTTTTTTTTTTTTTTATTATCTGCGTGCATCTAATGTTGGCTCGTGAAATTCGCAGGATGCATTGAAAAACATGAACACACTTACTCTTTTCCTTCTTGTTTGATAAAGATATGAACAAATTCCTTTTTTTTTTTTTTACAATCTTAGTCCCGAATCAAAGGGCGGACTGAACTATTTCTTCTTATTTTCCCCTTACCGAGAGAGGGTAGGTTTTATAACCTTAACTTATTTCACGTTTTTATCAAGTCCTCGTCAGCAAACGGTGAGCTCTGCGTCGTCACCTGACCTGAGATCGGCACCGTCAAAGGTCAGTGACGATATCGACTGGGACGAGGGTATTTATCCTTGGTAAAGAGTCCGTGGACATCGAAAACAAACTCAAAGAAGCTGTTCACATCAAAGACCAATGTCCAACGTCAAACAGATTTGGAGGCTTTAAATTATCCGCTATTATCGACCACTTGCCGATACACAAACATCAAATAACCATGTGGTAACGCAGAGATCACTCTGCTGAGAAAGACTGCGAGATAAGGTTGAGAGCTACTTTTTTTTTCAGTATTTCAGACATTTTGCCGTTCAGCCCAGATCTATGAGTTGAACAGTCACATATATGACATTAGTTTCCTTGAACTTGCTGTTATCCGTGTAATCATGGCAACCATCTAGTTCACCGTGGCGCATCCTTGGTCGTGCAAAAAAAAAATTTAGAAAAAAAATTGACAATTTTTTTCAAGTTCCTTTGTCTCAAGTGGTTGTGGAGTTCTATGGTTCTCTATCTTTGCTATCCGCGGATAATTCCTTAAAAACAAACGTTATTTTCTTAAAGCAGAATCTGAAGCGTGTTTTTGTCGTCGCAGTTCTTCAATAATTTGGCGAACGAGGCTACGTTTAGACTTTCGCTTATGTGTGTTGTCTTTAGCTATTGCCGCTGTTGCGCGCAGTTCGCTTCGGAAATTTAAAGCTCGCAAAAGAGTCAGCCTCGATTTCACATCCGCTATGGCAATGGAGCACGGGAACGAAATCGTTTTTTTCTTAATTAGATTATAGATTATATTAGATTATATGTGAGCAGGATCAAGGCAGAGAGTAGAGAATTCATGGGAGGTTAACCTTGTGTTTAGGCATGACCCGGTTCTTACTCGAGGGAATATGCAGGAAACATAACAGTTGATCTTCAAGTAATTAAATATTCTTTACAGAAAGCTATGCCATGTAATAGGCTAGGATATATATATATATTGGGGTGGCTTTACTGCCTTACCTCCATCCTAGCATCAGCACTGCACTGATGAGGCCCAGAAGGCCGAAACAGTACTGTCTGCAGTTAGATATAGCTCTTTGGCATATAAAGCTTTGCTTTCATGTCCAAATTGAGCACTCTACTAGGATGAGTCATTGCTGCTAGCATTATGCATGCTCACTAGTTTTTCTAGTTTGAGCACTCTGGCATGGCTTAAGTGATCCCACATGTGTGAGATCACTTGGGGTGGCTTTACTGCCTTACCTCCATCCTAGCATCAGCACTGCACTGATGAGGCCCAGAAGGCCGAAACAGCACTGTCTGCAGTTAGTTATATATATATATATATATATATATATATATATATATATATATATATATATATATTGAGTAACGTACGTATGATTTATTCTACTATGGTTCCAAATATTGTGGAACTGAATACATAGGCCTTTCACAAAGACAGAACAATAAGCTGTAAATTTATCTATTCCCGAAAATAAATCTTTAAGTTTTCCTTGTGGGTAACTGCACATTTAAGCTGTAAAATACAATCATTTTACTGTTATTATTGTCTTTAATTGCACGATATTTAATTTGACAGAGATGGAACAAAAACAAAACAAAACAAAAAAAAAACAAAAACAAAAAATAAAAAACAAAGTAATAAACTGCGAACAATGACAGCAACTAAGTCTCTCTTAGAACTAGAGTAATCGATAAAAATATTCCAGGTACCATCTTGATTGCCACAGTTTCCAAGTTTACGTCTCACTCATACTTTTTTTGTATTATGACTGAAATCCTCGGGCGTACAACTAACTGACACTTCCTCATTGTGGTAAAGAAAGAAAATTAGGCATGAATGGAACCCCCTTCCCCCTCCCTATAATTTGGTTTCGATATTTCCAAATATTTCATAAAAATGGTAGAAAGGTAAGCAAAACATTATGCAAGGGGTCCGTATGTGATGTCGATGCTTTCTGAAGCCCATTTCCGCTTAACCACTTTTCCGCTACTTTGTGCTCTGTGATAAAAAGAAGGACCTCGTCATAAACATTTAACACCCTGTTGTAATATCCCCTCTCCAAAATGAAGCAATTGAAAGATTGCCAAACAGTTTCCGATGAATTACAATAAGGCCCATGGGAATTAAATACCGTCCGTGATGCGTTCAAGGCGACATTATTCCATGAGCTGGGGTGACGCAAACGCAATGAAAAGTCACAGCTTACCATTTTGCCTCCATGTCACGTCAATCTACCTGTGTTCCTAAAGCCCTGAATGTTACACAATTTATGGTGGCAGGTTGCCTTAGCGACAATCGATACTAATGAGGCAAGGTAAAGGAAGCGATTTTGAGGTAATGCCATGCCCTTCAAAAGTAGACCACCATGCACGAAAATATTTGGAAAATGCTGACAAAAGTATTGCAGTCCTAAGATTCGGCCGTGACAGATGTTCCGAAAATGAGAGATCGGCCGAAAGGTCACCTTGCAAAAGTTTGAGCAAAGCTGGAGGGTATTTGGAGTCGATGAAAGAGATACTTGAATTCTTGGAATGGAAATAGCTAATTTGCAATATATTTTCTTGTATTTGCGTGCGTCAAATGCCGGCTCGAGAAATTTTCAGGATGAGTGAAGAACACACTTCCTCTTTCCTTCTTGTTTGATAAAGAAGTGTACAAATTCCTTTTATTTACAATTTTAACCTCGAATCAAAGGGCGGACTGAACTATTTCTGTTTGTTTTCCTCTTACTGAGAGAGGTAGGTTTTACAACTTTCATATATTTTACGTTGTTCTTAAGTCCCCATCAGAAAAGTGAGCTCTTTCTCGTCACGTGATATGATTTTAGATGCAAAACATATCTCTGCGACCTGAGAACGCCACCGTCAAAGGTGTTACCATTCTGCACGGAAATGGACTTTGCTGTATCAGCCGTGCCTCTTCTCCTCACCAATATGGCTTCGGGTCTATAAAATGACCGGTTCTTTTGATAAACGGGTCCCCGGGTCCCATTCATACGTTCCTACATAAAATTGATTTTGACCACTAGCTCAATACATTAATCTCATCTATCAACTTCGCAACCTTTCGTTTCACTGCAGTATTTTAAGTAAAGGCAAAGAAATTTTCTAAAAATTGCGAGTTTCTTGTCAAAGAGAATAACGGAATTTTTTCTAATTAACAAAGAATCCTTCTTACTATTGTCTAGCGCACGCTTTTCCTATAATTATGTATATGAAGTCGCGCCCTAATTATGTGCAAGCAAATGATAGCATAAAGATTATTAAGTAACAAATCGGTATAAGTAAATTGCTCAGTATCACTCATCGCCAGCTGTGTCATCAATTCTCTGGTCAGAATATCTTTTTGGATCGAGTATCTAGACTATTCTGTTGCCGAGGCTTTCAAAACATAAAAGTTGACCTTTGAGACATGGCATTTTGTGCATGTTTTAACAACATCTACCTCCACTACAAGTAGATCTAGAGTTCTTTTATTCTAACGTCTAAAGGTAACTGTGCGACCGCAGCCGTGACATCGAGCCGTAGCTTTCTCGTGTCTAAGTATGATTCCTTCCGCGATTTGTTTAAAATTCTGTGGCTCAATTTGATCGAACAATTCATGGCTTTTAAAATCGTCATACCGTAAAATATTTAAAATAGCCCTATCAATACTGATTTTAAGAAGTTTCTCAAAGTTATAGGTCTGTGCAAATATCAAGTCTGCCATAAAGGTATTTCCTGACGCATTTTGTATCTTGTTGACCATAAATTCCTCGCACTTCTTATAAATAACGTCCATTTGATACTCTCGAGCGAGCCTGAGAAGACAGTGGCAATTCGTGTTGTTGATTGTATTCAGAGCTTTACCAGATATAGTGGGATATATGAGTAACAAAAGTTCCTTGAACTCACTCGCCTTTTTGTCTGGAAGAGGAATCTCGCTCAAGTTCTTTTCTTTAAACTCTGACGAGAACATCGTCTCAAACACAGGCGACCATTGTGCAAGAACATACCGGTGCACGTGGAATTTCTTATCTTCGACCACAAAAACTACGTCGCTAAACAACCAGGGCTCTGAAAAATCAGGTCGATCAGCTGATTCTTCAGATTTTTCCTTAGCAGCCATCGTGGACCGATAAAATGAGCAAGAAAACAGGTAGTTGGGAAGAAACACATGGAATCAACGTAGCTCACAAGTAGCGAAATCGAAAGGTGCAAACCATAATACACGCGTGACCTCTTGCATGACATTACACTGAGAGGCGGGCTTAAAGGAACTGTCTCAATGAGGCGTATCCTCAGTCACGCACAAAACATTTTGAGTAAGGAAGTCTATGGTGCATAAGAAACTTTCCCAAAGAAATTCGTCACCAGTTTGCTATTGTTCTCACCGGTAAAGTTTGTCAGTAAAGTTTGTCAGTATAGTTTGTAAGTAAGAAAAAAAAATCCTATTTTAATTTTGCTTGCTTACAAATGCGTGACATTTTCAGAAAAACAGGAAATTGATGATGTAATGAAATAAACTGGTTAGCATCTGCGTATCTTTCATCTCTCAGGAGCTGATTTTATGCACTATGCCTCAGACACTTGCTGAGTGGTCGAAAGAATCCTGCGACTGTCACATGACCTAACAATAGCAATGCTATGATTGTCATTAGAAATTTTACTGCTTACAAATATTGGCTTTGAGCTGTCTTTCAATTTTTTTTTTTGCCAAATAAGCTTTTTTTCATAAACTTGTAGAAATCATTTTTCGAATGAGTTTTTGGCTGCAGTTCTTCCAGTCTGTGTATTAAAATCAATATATTACTTCAACCAAGCTGACTGATTGGATTGTTCTTTATCTTTAATCCAAGATTGAAATATAGTTAAAGGTTTCTGTAGTGAAGTACATATTTTTGTTTTTCAGACAATGTTGGAACTAGTTTTCTGACCTTCCCAAATCTTTTATTGTATTTCTGTCTTATTTTTTAACAATAATTTGAAAGCATATCTTCAAAAACACAGATTTTTCCGGCGGCAAGTGGGTAGTCGTTGTGACCATCGTGTAATTCTGTGGGTACTCGAGATCAACATCAAGAATTAATCCTTTTTCATTTTCTTCTGTGTATTCAGCTAAACTGACTTTATTAATAGCTATTTCACTCAATTATATTATATCATATCATGGTTTATTATGTATCTCATCAACTGATACATAGTATACTTTGAGGGTACCTTCTCACCACAGTTCTTTGACGTGTTTATTGTTTGCTTTTCCATATCGATCGGCTATATATGAGATGCCACCACGTATTCCTTTTTCAGTGAATTGAAACATACCAATGTCTGTCATCAGTTCTAATTTTACATCAGTCATTTTCAACATAGCATCCCAAAACAGTCCAGGAGACGTAAAATGATGGCATGGATCAAGTTTAAGATATTGCAGACAGGTCTGTCTAAAATTCTCAAATACGTCTCTAAGCAAAGAATATTTGATTTAAAACACAGATTATGATACTGACCTATTGTCTTGAGATTGAATGTCTGCTACACATTTTTAGCATGTTTATATTGCTCATCAGATATGTGCTCATCTTGAAGAATATTTTAAACTAATGGCAAATAACCACCGTTTGTGTTGCGTTCATGGCGACATTCGATGAGTTGGGGTGACGCAAATGTAATGAAAGTCACAGCTCATTATTTTGCCTGCATGTCACGTCAATCCAACCGTGCTCTAAAATCCCTAAATGTTACATGATTTGTGGTGGCAGATTGCCTTAGTTACGATCCATACGAATGAGGCGAGGTAAAGCAAGCGTTTTTGAGGTAATGCCATGCCCTTCAAAATGCAGACCCAATGCAAGAAAATATTTTGAAAATGTTGACAAAAATATTGCAGTCTCGACCGTGACAGATGTTCCGAATATAAGAGATCGGCTATAAGGTCACCTTGCAAAAGTTTGAGCAAAACTGGGGGTACTTAAAGTTGATGAAAGAGATACTTGAATCCTTGGAATGGAAATTGCGACTTTGCAGTACATTTTTCTTGTATTAGCATCCACCAAATGTTGGCTTGTGAAACTTCGAAGGATGCAGTGAGGAACATGAACACACTTTCTCTTTCCTTCCTGTTTGATAAAGAAGTGTACAAATTCCTTTTTTTTTCTTTTTTTTTTCATAATTTTAACCTCGAATCAAAGGGCGAACTGAACTATTTGTACTTTTTTTCCCCTTACCGAGAGAGGGTAGGTTATATAACCTTCATATGTTTCACGTTTTTCTTAAGCCCTTAATGTTACTTGTCAATTAATTCGTGGTTACTTCTTGATTGGACATTAAAACTAAATTCCAGATATTTAAAGCACTTTCCGGGCTTTTTGCGATCAGAGGGTGGTTTTACCATTCTGAACGGAAATGGATTGTCTAGTTCTTAGCTGTATCACACGTGAGCAAATAATTCTAGTGACATAAGCGAGTTAACAACTAGGTCAGTTAAAAGGTTAGTTATTGATTGAAGCCTGAAGTAATCAACCTAAACAGAAATCCCCTGTCATACTTTTTAGCAACTTTTAATAAAATATTCTCCTAAAATATTTGGGAAATGATAAATCATAGAAATACGATAAAATCTTGAACTCGTTGGAAGTTTCATATAGCTTGACCTTCAAAGGCAAATAGCTAAATCTTATTACAAACTGTCTCGCTTACACTTCTGGAAGCTTCGACGAAGAAGAGATTATTCTATGGATAGTGCGCACGAAATACTTTTATTCACGAGTTGCGATGCATCAAAAAAAAAACGAACGAGGGAGTTTTTTTATGCATTCCAACTCGTAAATAGAAGTTGTTCAAGCAATCTCCATGGTGCGATGTTTTTATTTCATACATACTAAGATTTACACCATGAAATACGGGGCGAGCGACTGTGAAATACATCTTTCGTCCAATCAGAGACACGAACAAGAGTACCGACTTCACAGTATAAATCTCAGTATGTATGAAATAAAAAGCCATTCAAAGAAAACTTTACTTATGAAAAAAGCAAAAAATCTGACGTCGCACTCAAACACAGATCAGATTCAAACTCCTCACGCTTTAGCTGCTTTGCCTTTGCCTTCTAGTCTCGCAAAAACAAAACAAAAATAAATCGAATTTCATGTGCAAAATCACTTCATGTCAAAGACTCTAACAGTTGTTTCAGTTGTCTTAGGTCACTAACCGTGTTACTTAAGCCCGAACACGTGCAACTCTGCCCAAGACGATCCCGATCTAAAGCTGCTAGAAGACCATTTGTTTCTGAACAATTCACCAATGTATAAATGCCCTTCTTAGCAGCATGGTTAACCAATAGCCTAGCAATATATTCTCAACGCATTTTAAGCCTTTATCTCTCGCACCTTTCTGGTTTAGCTTCATTCTTTCAACTTCTCTCTGCCGAGTCGTAGAGACTGACTGGGATTCCTGCAATTCTCTTTCCAATCGCTTTATAATTCCTTCCATGATTTCTTTAAGATTCTCTGGCTCGATTTGCTCGTATGTCTTGTCGCTTTTAAGCTCTCCTAAACGAAGACTGTGTGATCGCTGAACACTGGCTAATTTCAGCTTTTCTAGTTTGTACGTTTGCGCAATCACCAAGTCTGCCAGAATGTTATCATTCGGCTTTGCTTTAACCTTACTGACCATGAAATCTTCGCATCTCTCCACAATGGCTGCCATTTGATACTCGTGAGCAAGCTTTAGCAGGAAGTAGCAGTTTTCTGTCGTTATTACTCTCTCTTTTCCAAAAGGATAAATATGCAGGAGGAACTCTTTGAACTCGCTCGCTTTTTTGTCTGGGAGAGGGATTTCGTTCTTCCCCTTTTCTTCAAACTCTGATGTAAACATCTTCTCAAACACAGGCGACCAAAAGGCTAGTATGGCTCGGTGAACGTGGAAGTTTTGTTCTTCGACGACGAGAACAACATCGCTAAATTTCCAGGGCTGTGAAAAATCTGGCGATTCACCTCCAATATTCATAGCCATCGGGGACGATCGAGAGTAACGACGTAAAAACAGAAAGAAACCTTAGAGAGGTGGAAATTTGGCAATGGAGCTCAACGAAGAGTTTGATTAACAGATTAGGTTGATACGGTTGACGGGTGAAAGGAGTGGGGTGTGTGTGGGGGTGGTTGGGGAGCTCATTAGCTCGGCCTATTGCTCAGTGTTCAATCCACAAGTTTCATCTAAGCTCATTCTAATAATTGTAACGATAAAATCGATTTGAAGCATTCAGTTCAACGATAATCCGTACATTTACGTGGTCTTTCGCAGTTTAGTCTTCCCACGCACTATTTTAAATTGAAAATTCAACAATGCAGAGTTAACATATCGTATGTTTCTGAGAATGTGTTGAATCAGTGTAAGTTTTCCGAGAAACGTTGAATGGATATTTGATTAATACTAGAATAAACTTTCCAAGGGAGAGGGAGGGTAGGGGTCTTAAGCCGAGAGCAAAACGCACAACTTTTATGCAAAATGTTCGCAAAACTGAAATCGGACAAGAACATCCTTTTGGATACAGGCGACCTCAAGGCAAGCATGTTTTGATCAGCATACAATTGTTTTATCTTCCACCACATAAAACAAAACAAAACAAAACTACAACACCGGAACAACTATAACACTCGATGGAATCAGATCGATCAATTTCTCTCTAAGCAGCCAGGAGAGTGGATGTTACTGCACATCGCAAAAGACCTCAAAGCACTGATGTAAATCAGAAACTGAGATAACAGGGGATACAGACTATACGAATGTTACATGTAAATTTAGCATGCGTGACAATGTGCAGAACTGGCGCTGCTCCCTTCGACTCCTAAATCATTCAGGCGGATAATTGCCCGCAACCTATGCGGGAACATAAGACAGATGTCTATTTATGTTACCTGAAGTTTCTTTGGCAACCAAGATTTAAAAGCTTCATTTGCATATATCTTAGGAAAGGGACTGTGCCCTCAATGAGCGAGGTTTTTTTAAAATTTTTCACCATTACATATGCTTGGGTAGCACTGCAATGTCAGGTGATACTTTCTAATTTTCATTGCTTTGTCTTGTGGTATGTAGATTTGGAGCTAAGGGTAACCAAGACGAAACGCTCCGAAGAAGAGCTGACGCTCAAAAGTCCAGCTTTGAACCTTTTTTCGGTGGCCCATTATTTACATTATCAACTCGGTTGATAACACCAAAACTATCTTTTTTCTCGTAGTTAGCCTTGATTTCTGCTGTAGAGTGGGCTCACTTACTGAGCAGCGGCTGTTTAACAAGCCTGACAAGTACTCTTATCTCGAGCCAAGGGTTATTTTGGCTCCTAGTCAGCGGTATGGTCGCCAATGGCGAGATATTATCTACTCACTACATATTATGTCCTTTTCTTACTATAACGTACAGTGATGTCCATAATAATTCCCCTTACATGACGTACTTACGCAAACAATGTCGACCATACCGCTGACAAGGAGCCAAATTAACCCTGGGCTCGAGATTGGTAATACTCTTCAAAGAAAGCTTGGGCTACCGTTCTATGTCGTAATCTTTTTCACTTTAGCAGCACAAAACTCTTTTTCTTTTCTCTGTACTGTGTTCACTGTAACTTTTGTTTTGTTTTGTTCTTGTTTATTGTGATTGTTATTATTTTTGCTCAGCCATGGCGAAATGTTTGATCAACAATATTACCATCAGTGATATCATACATTCCATTACCAAATAGGGGAAAGGAAACTAAAACACTTGGCTTTCAAAACTGATTTTAAAAACACTTGCCGATATCGATGGATACGGTGATAAAATGCTTGTTGCACACGTTATACCACGAACTAATCCTCCTACAACAAAGAGCGTTTAGTTTTGTATTTCGTAAGACAATGGACTTTATGGCATGTCGAATATTTCCTACGCTGGATGAGAGATTTTCCAGACCTAATACCTTCTCGTAAAAGGCGTTCCCACTGTTGTCTTAGTGATAAATCATTTGAATCACTTGAGAACACCGCAAAAAAAACGCGTTCCGGCCTTGTGGGCGAGACTGAACGATTTCACGGGAAAATTTTGCGCTTCCTTCTGTCACCTTTCCCGAAGCATTGGATAACAAAGACTTTTTATTCGCAATCAGGAAAAAGATAAACTTATTTTTCGTGCATATGTAGCGCAGAAAAAAAAATCATTCACAAAACTAGATCATTTGTTTAAGTTCAGAGTTCTGTTTGGAGTTCGTCTTAATTTCCGAAATAAAGGCGACTTGAAATTGAGGCATACCTCTGAATCAAACCTATTAATTTGGGGATAATCAGCAATAGAACGTCAAAACTTCACCTTTGTCATCAAATTATCAGCAAAGCCCACGCTGCCGAGTTTTCTTATGACCGCATAAAATTTCAAGCCAACGATTAAAGCTGAATTTTTCTTTCAAGATCACAAATACATCAACTTCCGAGGTTTTGAGAATGTAAAACGTGATCGTTGAGCTTGCGCTTGTCTGTATACAAATTTGAAAGAGGTTCCGTCTGACTCTCTCAAAAAGATTATGAAGTCAAATGTATGGCGGATTACTTCAGCTCTATGGATATAAACGGTTAATTATAAACGATGCATACGTCAAGTATAAAATATCTAATAGCACGTTAAGATTGTCCGCAAATATTCAACAAAAAGCTCCAAATAGATTCTTTCTTTACTAAGTATCAAATTATGTAATTAGCATATATTAAAACATTTCTGATATCGTTATTTACCAAAACAATCACGAAGTCAAATGTATAGCTGCCGCATGCAGTCATTTGGCAGATTACTTCATTTCTAGTTCCACAAGCGGTTAATTATAAACGATGCATACATCAAGTATAAAATGTCTAATTAAATAGCTCGTCGCGTCAACGGTTGTCCGCAAATATTTGACAAAAGTCTATCAATAGATTCTTTCTTCATTACGTATCCAATAATGTAATCAGCATATATTCAGCATTTCTGATGTTATTTGCAAAGAGAAATATTATTTACGATGGTATCAGTATTCCAGAGATCTTATAATTCGAGAACTTTTTCACGGTTTCTTTACAAACGGAACGAAGGTATAATATTTTCCAAGCCTACACAAATACCGCAACATCTGGCACTCGACTTAAACAAAAGATGTGTTGATTTATATTAATAGATGTGTGGTATCCATGCACTTAAAAACGTCAATGCTTCTTTCACTTTCTGTAATTGAGAAATATCAAGAACCACCATAGAATACTTATTAATTAAAAGAAGCATTGAGTTAAATACAAAATCATACCCCGTTATAAAGAGGGTCTCAATGGGATGATAGCTTTTACGAGAAACGGTTAAAATTTTAGCCATTTTACGGCTAATGGTTTATATCTTTCCATTGTTCTTACCAGAGAATTTTTTACGGTTAATTTTTTTACGACTTAGTGTGGATAGGCCCTAAAAAATTTGTCAACGGCAAACGGTAGATCCCATTGAGACTCTCATCACCAGTTTCCGCGCGGCGCAGATCCTGTATTTTCTTATCATTACTATTTTTTAATTATCGTTTGTCTGCTTTATTTCATTTCCCTTCTTTATCATTACTTTTTTTATTTCATTTCCACTCCTCCAGTATAGGTCAAGTTAGGAAGGAAGATTACTCCAAGTCATACTGACCCTTTCACTTTGAAGTTCTAAGCAGAAGACTCTCCCTATTGAGTTCCATATATACCTCTTCTAGTTGCTACTCCAGAAAATTCCCCGTCTGATCAATTCAGTATTCTTTGGTTGATTATTTTTCCATTTTAATTATCTGTTTACTTAATATTTATTTGATTTCTACAGCGCCTTTGGAAATGAAAGGCGCACTAGAATCCCTTTCTTACGTGACGAAATTTAGACCATCGTTGTGAACATTACGCAGTCACGCAAACCTCCTCAGGAGGTGGAAATGGCTCAGCTTTCTGCACGGTTGCACGGCAATATGCTGAGTTGCCAATAGCTGCCATGGTGATACCTGGATTGGTCTTTATGTTAGCTAGGCATCTTGGCAAGGAAATGCAGGCGCTTGATTTAAATTTCAACAAACAAAGGTTACATATTTATTGAGTAATGTTGATTTATTTCATATATATTATAACATAAACACGGAAACATTCTAAAACAACACTAAGTCATGCGTAGAGAAATAGCGCTTGTTATCGATTAACAGAGGCAAAAGCATGTTGTTTATAGTTATTTAAGAATTGAGCTCGGCCTACTGCACAGTGTCCAACCGCAATGTTCATTCAAGCTCATTCTAATAATTATAACGATAAAAATCGATGTGAGACGTTCAGTATCGATGTGAAACGTTCAGTTTAATGATAATCTGTATAGTTACGTGATTTTTCGCAGTCTATTCCTACCACGCACATCTATTTTGAATTGAAAGTTGGACAATACAGAGTAAACATCTCGTATGTTTCTTAGAATATGTTGAATAAGTGTAAGTTTTTCCGAGAAACGTTGAATGGATATTTAATTCATACAGGAACTCAAGCAGACAGCAAAACGCAGAACCTTAGTGCAAATTGTTCGCTAAAAAATCGGGCAAGAACATCATCTTCAATACAAGTTACCTCAAGGAAAGCATGTATTGATCAACAGACAATTTTTTTTATCTTCAACGTACCACACAAAAACAAACAAAACAAAATAAAAAACTATCACACCGGAACAACAATAACACTCAGAGAAATCGGATCGATCAATTTCTTTCTAAGCAGCCAAGAGAGCGGATCTTACTGTACATCGCAAAAGAACTCAAAGTACGGATTTAAATCAGAAACTGAGATAACAAGAGATACAAATGATTATACAGGTGTTACATGTAAGTTAAGAATGCGTTACAAAGTGTAGAACTGGCGTTGCTCCCTCTGACTCATAAATCATTCAAGCGGATAATTGTCCGCAACTTATGCGGGAACATAAGATAGATGTCTATTTATGTTACCTGACGTTTCTTTAGCAACCAAGATTTAAAAGCTTCTTTTGCATATTTTTCAGGAAAAATGACGACCATACCGCTGACAAGGAGCCAAATTGACCCTGGGCTCGAGATTGGTGGGCTACAGTTCTAAGTCGTGATCTTTTTCACTTTAGCAGCACAAAACCTTTTTTCTTTTCTCTGCACTGAGTTTATTGTAATTTTTAGTTTGTTTTGTTTTGTTTTTTTATTATTGTGATTGTATTCATTTTTGTTCAGCCACGGCGAAATGTTTGATGAACAATTAATATCAGTGATATTATACATTCAATGACCAAATAGGAGAAAGAAAACTAAAACACTTGGCTTCAAAACTGATTTTAAAAACACTTGCCGATATCGATGGATACGGTGATAAAATGCTTGTAGCACACGTTAATACCATGAACTAATCCTCCTACAACAAATAGTGGTTAGTTTTGTATTTCGTAAGACGGTGGACTTTACGGCATGCGGAATATTTCCTACGCTGGATGAGAGATTTTCCAGACCTAGTACTTTCTCGTAAAAGGCGTTCCCACTGTTGTCTTAGTGATGACTTAGTGATTTCAACCACTTGAGAATACCGCCAAAAAAAAAAAGCGTTCCAGCCTTGTGGGCGAGACTGAACGATTTCACGGGAAAATATTGCGCTTCCTTCAGTCACCTTCCCCGAAGCATTGGATAACAAAGACTTTTTATTCGCAATCAGGAAAAAGACTAGCATATTTTTCGTGCATATGTAGCGCAGAAAAAAAAATCATTCACAAAACTAGATCATTTGTTTAAGTTCAGAGTTCCGTTTAGAGTTCGGCTTAATTTCCGAACTAAAGGCAACTTGAAATCGAGGCATACCTCTGAATCAAACCTATGAATTTGGGGGTAATCAGCAATCGAACGTCAATACTTCACCTTTGGCATCAAATTCTCAGAAAAGCCCACACTGTCGAGTTTTCCTATGACCGCATAAAATTTCAAGCCAACGGTTAAAGCCGAATTTTTCTTTCAAGATCAGAAATACATCAACTTCCGAGGTTTTGAGAATGTAAAACGTGATCGTTGAGCTTGTGCTTGTCTGTATACAAATTTGGAAGAGGCTTCATCTGACTCTCTTAAAAAGATTATGAAGTCAAATGTATGGCGGATTACTTCAGCTCTATGGATATAAACGGTTAATTTTAAACGATGCATACGTCAAGTATAAAATATCTCATAGCACGTCATAGGTTGTCCGCAAATATTTAACAAAAAGCTCTAAATAGATATTTTTTATTATGTATCAAATCATGTAATCAGCATATATTAAAACATTTCTGATATCGTTATTTACAAAAGAAATACTATTTACAATAATATCATTAATACAGATATCGCTATTATTCGAGCAGGTTTCTTTACAAACGGAACGTAGGTACAATATTTTCCAAGCCGACACAAATACTGCAACTTCCGGCACTTAACTTGTGGTTTCTATCCGTACACTTAAAAACGTCAATGTTTCTTTCCTTGCGGATTAAAAAAATCATCCAAAATGTATGTACAAAATATGACCTGTATTTCAGTTGATAATTTAATTCACTGATGCAATCTCGTTTAAATAAAAAAAATGTAATGTTCTCTCGCCGATCAAATCACGTCAAAGCTTATGTAGCTGTTTCTCCATTTGAAATCCCAATGGGAGAATGCTTTTTGCTTTCTTTTCGGAAGCGGAGTTGACTTCGCATCTCGCAACACTATTCGATCTAGATCAGTAGCGCTGGTACTCAGGGTTGAAGCTTTCGGAGGATTAAGCTTTGCGCCAGTGATTGCATCGAAAGACTTGGAGCGCGATAGACTTTTACCTCTTGTCATGTAACTGATCTCGTCGGTTTTCGCCCCTTCGTAATGGTTGATAACATACGATGTAACAGCTGTTAATATGGCTGTCATCCACGAGTTTCTTTCGTCCTCGGAAAAGCAACAAAGAGAAAAGTTCTTCCCATCTGCGTTAATCTTTAGGCAGAACTTTCTCCTTCGATCGCCAACCTCGTCAACTTGCATTGAAATGTCTTTCAATGATATCACCCCAAGCGCCAGACCGGTGCAGTAACTCTTCTTCTTGTAATAGAACAAACCAGTCGTTTTAAGGATGAAAAATCGTGCTTTCCATAATTTCCAAACAGTTCTACTCTGTTTGAAAAGGTACCCTTCTTTTAGCGTCGCTTCTCGGGTCGTTAAAATGGCCATGGATCGCTGAACAATGATTGTTTTGAACTAAGATCAATGGAATATTTCAAAGCTGAATGTTTCTACGACGATCCGTACAAGTTCACAGATTAATGTGCGAAAATCCTTGAGTATCTCACTGCTTTTATATGGTCAGGATGGATAATCAACAAAGTTTCACCTTTGATTTCGACGGAAACTCCTGACTGTGTAATTGTCCAAGGGATATAGAAGTCTGTTGAAGTAAATCCAACTATAAATGGAGATTCCATTTACGTCAGAGGATTAAACATAAGCAAATGTCACTTCCGGTTTCCGCTTGATTGATTCGTTTCACAAGAGCTTTCGTTCTATTTTACTCGCAGGGCAGATCCTGTAAACCGATAAAGTACCAAAAAAAAAAATGTTGGAAGGGACTTAAAACGATATTTTTCTCCAAGATAAGTATACTTTTCCTTCCTCGATAAGTGGACAAATTTAGACTGCTGGTATAATCGTCACTTTTATTTTTATATTCCTCGGTCCAAAAGTCAGATGATTTCTCATTCAAGAAAAGTGAAACATGATACACGCTGTGACCCAGATTGTCCTATTGTATTGTGAAACTACTTCTCTATTCTGTTCACGGCTACAGCGCGTTTGTTCGAGCATGACCGCACGTACCTAATCGCGGACGTGACTCAAGGCTGAAAAAACGCGTCTGATGGAGGAGATCACAATGAAAATTTATTCCGTGCTAGTAACGCAACACAATCGGAAGTCACACACTGAAGAGTTTCATCTTCTCCTTGACCGTCACGGTGACCGGCGAGCCGCTAATCGTTTTATGACATCGAGGACGAAAAAAATTAGTTTTGACTTTTTTTTCCTGATTTCTTTGACGTAGGGAATGATTAGTTATCGAAGATGGATAGGGCGGTGCGAAAACACGAAATAAAAGAGAAAATTTAAAAATTTAAAAAACACGAAAGAAAAGAAACTCGCCAGCCAACGTTCTTACAGAAAATCAGGGGTCAATCTTTGAAGAATGCATTTTCAATCAAAAGTTTTCTAGCTACATTCATGAAAAAAATCTTTCTTGAAAAACTTTTTTGAATGCCACGCACATTAATCTGTGAACTTGTACGGATCGTCGTAGAAACATTCAGCTTTGAAATATTCCATTGATCTGAGTTCAAAACAATCATTGTTCAGCGATCCATGGCCATTTTAACGACCCGAGAAGCGACGCTAAAAGAAGGGTACCTTTTCAATTTGGGGTATAGTTTACAATGACGATTAAGTTCCTCCCTTCTATAACCCTTTTTTAATAATAATATGTTATATGTTATTATTTAAATAAAGTTGTTATATATAAATACCACGTTATAATTAATTTCGAATTCATGGACACTGAAACACTAAATAAAGCTATGCAAAGTCCTGTCAAAACAAGAACGCATATTGGATCATTAACCAGATCATAACAGTCTCTTGTTGAGTTCTATAACTTCTGTAACCAAACTAGGTCACTTCCGTTGGTTCTCTTATTTTAAACAGCGGTGGTTTTATTTGTTCTCAGACCATGTTTAAGATCATTTCCTTTCTGGGAAATGTCGGTAGCCTCAGGTGATGATGTGACAAAGAGAACGCATCTCAGCAAGATAAATGACCTCTTGGAGGGCTGGCTGTGAAGTTGAAGGAGCTCGCTCGTTTATTTCATATGCTCTGGATGGGTGAGTGCTGCCAAACAGGGAGTAGTTTTCTTAACAATTCATTGACTTCACTATTAAGTGTCGTGAACACGTCGTCTTTCTGCACTGGATACCTTGAACAAGGCGCGAGAACTGGCGATGTGCGGTTGACACTCCTTATCTCCTATCCACCCCCTCCGGTCTCGACCTGAACCTCCGCGATCGCAAAGGTGCACGAAGACGGCTCCTCTGACGTGAAGTGAGGACAATAGGTTACTTAAAAATAACCATTAGAACTGGGACGGCCATAGAGAATAATTTTGATACACCCAAAGAAGTGTTAGTAGTGTTAGCTTCTGAATGCTTGAACCGTTAGTTTCGATTCGAATCTATTCTTTACTCGGCCGTAAACTCTTCAAAGGAAACGCTACATTTCTAAGCGGAACTAACTAGTTTCTTATTTTGTTTGCCCAATGAAAATTGTTATTTATTTTCCACCAATCTAATAAGCGCGGGTTTTCACCCAGCGCACGGAATAAATGTTGAAAAGGTGCCTGGCGACTTTTCTGGGTAAATGATGAAATCGGGTCACTCGTTCATGAAATATTTCCCTGGGAGATTATAACCGCAAATGCACCTAATCTACGAGGATTTAACTATTTTCTATTCAGTTTCAAAAGACAAGAATATGTTGGCCTGTCAGCGAATAAAATGGAGGGCGGCAAAACGGCGAAGCGAAAAAAGTTGAGGGAGTTCTGGGTCGGGCCGTAAAAACTAATCCGAGCCTCTCGCATGTTTTCGCTCCGCCGTTTGCCATCGTTCCTCCCATACTGTATGGCGTAACATACCGTTCAAAATTCAGTCAGGGTATTTTCCCTATCGAAAAATTAATTTTTACTGTCTGAACCTTTAATTCTGAAATGTAAATTTCAAGGAAGCTAATGAATGAAAGGTGTACACAGGCTCGGCATTGACAGCAGACTTCCGGCACGAAATTGAGCTGACGAGCGCTTAAACACGATCTCGACAGTAGCGAATACGGAACTTTTGAACAAATGTTGTGTCAGCTAGAGACGTAAATGCAGGATCCTAGGTAAAGGTGCCTAGAAACATTGCATCACCGCTCGAAAACTTGATGAAACATCGACGCCGACACCGGTTTGTACTCGTGCACGATTTTTTGACACTAATTAGTCCCACATAAACGTATCCCTAAGCCATACAACGCACTTTCATACAATAGGTGAATAAAGTCGATTTACATACTAATCGGCATTTTTCTCGCTGACCTAAATTTAGTTCTGACGTGGAGATTGATGGGGTCAACAATTACATGTGCACTACAGAGGAGTTGACTAGACAAAAAACCTCAACAACGCAAATAATTTTAGGCGTCTCGTCGCAAACCACAACACCTAGGATTTGAGATGACCGCAACACCGCCACGATGGATTTTATTTATAGTACTAACGCAACACCACAAACACCAATACCCCCCTCCTCACGTAGCTGGCCACCAGAGAAAACTTTGGCTGTCGTGTCACTCCCAAGATGTACCCCTCAATTCTCTAAAGGTTGCCTTAAATTTATCTCTCGCCTAAAAATACCCCGAACAGAGAATGGAGCCTTTAACCCTGCCTCTGATGTGTGTTACCTCTCCTTACATTCACAATACACTGTCGGACAGACGATTTACGGAAACTAAGAGACTTTTCGCCTGGGCAATGCGCTTTAAATACACCTCCAAATTATCGGGCGAAGTGCAAGGCATAGCAAAGAATGGACTTTCCGAGATTTGGAATAAGGCAGTAACTTGACCGTTTTAATTCGCTTATGGCAGAAATAAAGGCTGATAAACAGAAGTTTGTGGAAGGAAGAGAGGTGATCTCTATAACTGTGATGTTAAGACAGCGTTGTTTTGTTTTTGAGGAAAGAAATACAGGACATGAGGAATCACAAGATAGCGAATTTGAGAATCTTTATCTTTTGTGCTGATTTAACCCTTTAACTCCCAAGATCTGATTGTTAATTCTCCCCTCTAGCTGCTGCAAATTTTCCTTGTAAATTAGTTACAAGAAGTTGGTGCTAGATCAAGATAGCAACTTCTACCTGATACATCACATATTCTCACCACCTGTCTGCTGGATAATATATGGTTATTGTAGGGAGAAGTAACATGTTAATCATTTCATCATAACTCACTTTGAATATACTCCTACGGAAATTTATTACTGCACACATTACATAAGTAACAAGAAAACATTATATGATTTTCCTAAGTAAATTACCACCTAATTCATTTTGAAATCCGAAAGAAGATTCGCCCTTAAAAAAATTTCTTTGCCCGAGCTCTAGCTTTTTCAAATTCATTCAGAACACTATTAAAAACAACATCCGGGGTTTCAGCAGCATCGATTCTGGAATGGAGTCCGCGCTTCTTGTAATAATCAACCAGCGGTGATGTCTGCTTGTGATAAGCTTCCAAACGCTTTGTTAGAGTGGCCTCGTTATCATCTGACCGACGAACCAGAGGTTCACCAGTGATCTGGAAACGACAATGTGCTCGTGTTAATTTTAACAAAGACGCTGATCGGAATCAAAGCTAATGGAGTAGTATGGACAGGAAACCTGGAAGGCTTTCTTTTCTGAAGACTCCTGTTTGGTTTAAATGGATCTGAAGGTCTACAGGATTAAATATAAATCCTATAATTTTGCATAGACTGACCAATAAATCAATCAGTAAATTAAAATTTAAAAACAACCAACAAACAAACAAAATATAAAGAAAACCAAAAAAGGAGCAACTGATGCCACTGAATCTCATTAAATAGAAATGAAAATATCATGTCAGATTCATTTTGGATGAAAACCCATGAGCTGATATTGAGAAATGCATTATACGTAATACAGGACCCTACCATACAGCTTTGTTGGCAAGACAATTCACTCTCACAGTCCCTTTCTTTATCCAGGGGTACAAATAGGTCCCAAAAAATTATACAAGAGAAATTTAACATATAGAGAGTGGGCCATGAGAAAACACAACAGAATGCACTGTAGTATTCCATCCACAAACCACAAAGGGCAAAACATGTAGAGATGTAGCAAACTATCCTACTAACAACCTCCCACTGGGATACAATTTATGTAAGTGTGCAAAATGGATCATGTGCTAGAATGTTATTTTTTTCCCTTTTTTTGTTTGTTTGTTTGTTTTTTTTTCAATTTCTTTTAGTGAATAATAACATACATCATCAGTCATTGGTTTCTTGGGTGGGTTAAATTCATTGTGGTAAGTTCTGCCACTGGGTTTATGAAGTAATCTGAAAGGTAAAGAAACACAAGAAGTAATGCTACAATCCATTGCCCTTTATCTTTTTACAGATGTTACGCATGAGAGCTGAGTACATGAACATGAACAAAACACACAAACACAATCCAATGACAATACTCAGCAAAAATTAAGCTTTACAGGAAATTATAACCGAAAGAAAACAGATATATATCAATACTGAGCAAGATACAAATGATGTAATGATTTTTAAACTCCTTTTACTTCCAGCAGTGACCAAGATACATTTTCTCCTTACTATATCAATACAATACCAAGTATGCAAGTGATAAGAATATAGAAAAAATATCAATTAGGGGATTAACATTATTTTGATCCAATACTAAATTCCCAGAACTAAATATATAAGCTATGTTGGGAGAGAAAGGGTTAATGCTAAGGGTTTGTATCAGTATGGGTCAGGAATAACCTTCATAGGGATTTTACAGGTTAGAGGCACATTACTGTACATGGGTCGTGTTCTTCTTCGTGATGCCATGGAAGCCATGCAACATAGGAGAGGTAATGAGCAGTATGAGTCAGGAATAACCTTCATAGGGATTTTACAGGTTAGTGACACATTACTGTACAAGGGTCGTGTTCTTCTACATGATGCCAAGGAAGCCATGCAACATAGGAGAGGTAATGAGCAGTCATAGAGACTGACTAAAAATAACATTTCCAATGAAAGAAGCCATGATTAAACTTCAGTTGAAAACTGAAAGAGGCAGAAAACATCTGAACATCATGAAATGTCATGGATTATCAATCACAATGTATTAGAATACAATCTGCATAATGTCCCTTAACCTGTAAAATACTAAATTTTCCAGTGAAACCAAATGATCCAATGAATGAGCTGCCCTACCTTCCAGTTATACGTCGCACCAACAAAGAATCATCAATTCCAAATTCTACTACTGCATCCAGTCCTGTCTTCCTCTGCTCAAGAAGTTCATCGAGCTGGAGGAAACACAAAATTAAATCAGACATTCATTTCACATGAAGGTACATGTACAAAAATATAAAAATATTGAGATAAAAAAATATAGAGGAATAACTTCAAAATGAGGTGAAATAATTACTTCAAGTTTGGCACAGGTACTTTTATCATGAAGCTTTTTCGAAAAACAAATGTGCTTGTACATGCACACTAAAACCAACACCTAACATAATTGCTAAGGGAGGGTAGATATTGTATCAGTAGAGTAGGGCCTGAAGAGGGGGGCCCTCCATATCCCACAGAGGCCACAGTACCAGATTTCCATTGGGCTATTATATGCCACTGTGTTCTCTTAATCCTTCCACTCCTTGATGTGGCCAAGACATACCTTCTCCTCACAGTATCAATACAGTATTAAGCAGACAAGTGGTGAAAATTTAAAAAAATATCAAGCAGAAGATTATCATTTGATCCAATACTAAATTCTCAGAACTAAAACCATAAGCTATGTATGGCAAACTGTAATTTTTTTTTAACATGTAATACACAAAACTTTATTGGAAACAAAACAAAATAACATGAAAACATTAATTTACAACAGTCAATAAAAAATAACAAAGCAACAAAATGTATTTTATAACCATGGCAAACAGTAAGGAAAATTAGTAAAGAGATTTTGGGAATGAAAGGATTCATGAGTTTTCACAAACATGAAGATGTACATATACAGTAACTCACTGACAAATGTTCATTTTCAGGATGAACTAAACTCAAATTGCAGAAGCACGAGTCACTCTGATGGACCACTCTCTCCTGGATGAGCACACTACACATTTGAATACTAATCCCCACTTAAGCAACTTACTAAATTAAAAATAAATACACAGCAACTATAGGGGAGAATTACAAGAGATATCTTAAAAGGAACAAGGTGGCTACCTTTTCAGCTTGAACCACTGTTCTTGGAAATCCATCAAGGAGAAATCCATTTGCACATTCAGGTTTACCAAGGTTGTCATCTATCAGTTCAACCACAAGAGCATCACTAACAAGCTGAAAATGTGGGGTGGAAAGAATCATAAATAAAAAAACATGTAAGGTACAGTATTTCATCAAACACTTAAGCAGAATGTAACTAGGTACTGATGGGTCATGTGCCACATTGCTAGTGCTTTGTACACAAACCACCATGCAGCCATGATCATAATAAAATCATAAAGTGGTCTGGGTAACAAAAAAGAGAAGAAGTGGCCTTAATGTCAGTCTGTGGCACAGAGGACACAGGAAAAAAGGACCAATATCAGTGAGGACAATGATTACTTTGTTCTTTGGGCCTGATGGTCACTCTGTTGTACAGAGGACACAAGAGAAGTACAATCCAAATCAGTGAGGACAAGGGAACACAACTCACATAATCTGACCCAGTACCAGCAAATTGTCATGGAGACCTGGTGAAATGGAAGGGTTCCAGAAAAAGTATCAAGCCTTCCTCGGCTTTTTCCTTTAATTTGTTGGTAGTTTCTTAAACAACTTATGACCCCATAGTAATCAATCAATGTATATCAATCTTCAAATTCCTCCTCCAACTTATACTAAAACATACATGAAAGTCAGAGAGTACAAATTAAAAGACTAAGTTTGAACTTAGCATCTGCAAACACCATGAAGGGATAATCATCACCCCTCTGCCCTCAATCACTTAATATTTTGTGGGCTTTATAACTACATATTGTAATCTGTTCTTTCTGTTCTACGACTTTTGCTTTCTTTTGTGGGCTTCATAACTACATATTATAATCTGTTCTTTCTGTTCTATGACTTGTGCCCCTGGCTTCCCTAAAGACTCTTCCATTGTAAAAGCTACACATACATGCCTCAAAAAAAGTGTTTCAGTATCAATACAGTTATTTCAATGGCTAATTCACATTGAGAAGAGACATTTTGAACATGATCTGAGGTCTTCCTTACTTGTCCAGAGTCCATAACCTGTTTGACCTTTTTACCCAAAGTGGAACCAGATGCCACAACAGCTCTCAGCATATCACCTAAAAATTGGAAGCAGAATACTGTTTAGTTAGGCTGACAGCTGTGTGTTTCACTTCACTTTCCAGGGCAACTTTTAGCACTTTGACTGAAAGAATGATCAAGACAGAATTTCTCCTTACAAAATTTATTCAATATCAAGCAGACACCTGATGGGAACAAAGAAATTATAACTTAGGGGATTTTAGTTGATTCGAATCCAAATTCTTGTAACTAACATTACAAGAATTGTATTGCAGACAGTAAGGAAGATTACTAATGATACTTTGGGAGTGAAAGGGTGTAATATACCTCTCCCTTTCAAAAGTCAAGGCTCCATCACAAGTTTTCAAGGCTAAAATCATTTGAAAAGTAAGGCACATAACGAGGACAATTGATATTCAGATCCTGTGGTGGCAGGGTTAAATTCCGGTTTATTGTTATCGTAAGAGGAAATGAATCAGAGTGAATTTGCCAATTGATCGTGATTCAAAAATTAACGTTGAGACCTATTTGTTAAACGAAAATCATACCTGTTGCTAAGTGGCAAACACAATATTTCTCAGCCAGTTTAGGTGCCTGAGGTTAGAAACCAACAACGCGTTAATGCAATATTGTTTATGATCAGTAAGACGAATCATCGAAGCCTTACGAAAGATCGTACGGTAATGTTGCAAAAAAAAAAAAAAAGAAACTACAAGAAACAAAACAAGCAAAATATAAACAAGCCAATGAGTAAAGGTAGAGTAGACTCATCTCTTAAGGTCCACGGAAAATGTCGAAAGACCGAATACGGAATCTTCAAACCTGTGTTCCTTTACCAGCTCCAGGCGGGCCAAGTAAAATCCCATTCACTCCTTTCTTGACAGTTTGAGTCGCTTTTGAAACCATTTCTTGAAGTTCTTTCGGACTAGTTTGTCCTCTTCCACCCTCGGCCTTAAAAAATGTTTGCGAATCTCCCGGTGGGGCCATAATATTACGGTAAATGAGGGATTATTTGTAGCCAAAGATACTACACCGTACGAAACGGCCCACGGTACGGACTACAGAAGATCAAAGGGCGATCTACCGAACTGTGGCCTCCACGTTACGACATGCGCATTGAATGACGCTGGAAAAATAGAAAAGCAGAACCTGGAATCGGACTGAGGAGTCGAAGGATTCTCCAATTAAAAGCAAACTGATACAAAGTAATAGAAAACAATACCACTTTCATGCAAGATTCGCAGCAAAATTTTGCACAAATAGTTCACTAAATCGTAAATTTAAACTGAAATCTAGCTGAATGCATTTGTCTTTAGTGCAGCAAAAAAAACCTTCACCACTTCAGCAAGCGGGATCGTAAATGTAACGTGTAAAAATACAAAAAAAAAAAAAATTACCAGAAACTGTCTTATAAAACAAAATTAATTTTTTCAAACGGCAATAGTGAAAATTGATTTCGGCAGGATCATGGGACAGCAACACCTCGAAAGAATCATAGAAAGTTAATGTCGGAAATAACGGGAGGGAATTTAGTCGATTAATACTTTAAATACAGAAACACCGATACTCCGAGTTTTTTGGCTCTGACGAAGGACTGACGCTCGGAAAGTCAGCTTTAGAAACCTTTTTATTATGGCCACTTACATTATATACTCATTGTAATAAAATATGTTCTTATTGTTCATCGTGGTGTAAGATAGGAGATGAAGTTTGTTCAATTGGTCTCACGATAGAGTCACTTTTGATGTAGATCGCGACGTTTCGACTGCAATACTGCTATTCTTGGCTCGCCTGGATACCCACGATCAAACAACGCAAGAGCCGATTTATGAGGACCTAAGAGGGAACATCATCTACTGACCGGAATAATAATGAGGATCGAAATGCTCTAATAGCAGCGAACCAACGTGCTAGAAAGAGCGGCACGTAAACAATCGACCTCATCGCCTGATGAAGACTAGCAGTATTTCAGTCAAAACTTCGCGATCTACAGCACACTGTATAATAAGCTCAGTTTTGCACGCATTCTGATAATCTGATTGGTTCTCACTTATGATCTATTGGAGGACAGACGTATAGATGACGTCATCATCAAAACTTTTTTTAATTCTTTATCATATAAAACAAATAGATTCTAAGTTGCCGTGTGTCTGTTCAGTGATAGATCACAGAGGACGTCAAAATGTGGTAAGAACATCAGTGACACACTCGGCTGCCCCTCGTTTGCCACTTTTTTGTTCTTACCACATTTTGACGTCATCTGTGATCTATTACTGAACAGACGCACGGCAACTTCGTATCGATCACTTTCTTCTCATTGTGAGCGAGAGAAAATTTTCTGCTTAGTCCCTACTATAAGCTCACACAGGTTCAGTGGTCGAGAGGCAATCGATACAAAACCTAGAAAATTAGCAATTTTCCGTTTCCATTTCGCAATACTGCTACTACGCCATTTTGTAAATACAAAGCGTCTAAACATGTTACTAGTTTAACCCTTGGTAAGTATCTGAATAACCAGCCGCAAGCAGAAGAAGGTGAAGTCTACTCCGAAACGTAAGCGTCATTTTGAAAATGCACTCGCAATTTTTCAATTTGTCGAGACCTACCCCCCCCCTTTTTCCTACAATGGGATTCGATCAACCGCAGCCTGTGTACTTTCCTTAGGAAAGAAGAGAAAGGACCTGAGGGCGAGGTTGGTTACGTTCTCGTTGCCTTCGCAAACAAGGTGACGTCATGAGCCGTCACGTGACAAGCAAGTAGAAGGAAACTCCTTGAAAGAGGCTCAAGCTTTTCAGTTTCGTTCAACAACACGCACAAAACAGAACAAGAGTAAAAATGTTGTAATGAGTGAAGGAAGAACTTTGTCTTAAATTGTGTTGTATTTCTGAATTCACAACTTATCGTTTACATCTTGTTTTCTATATGCTGAGTCAAGGATACAGCAAATAAACCAAAATTTTCAAAAAAATAAAAATTAATAAATAAGTAAAAAAAAGACATCCCTATACTTCAGAGACCATATAATTTTCATCTCAATCACAAAAAAGTATAGATGAAATCATAATATCGACAGTCTTTTGGGATTCCAAAAAAAAGATAAACTAACCTTTAGAAAACCGTTGAAGAATGCACAAAATATTCGATTCAAGACTGCGCCTTTTGAAGGTAACTACGCAGCAGTGCCCAATATCTTAGAATTCAACTCAAATAGCAAGAAATAAAACGTGTGGTTTATAAATAATCATTAATTTGGTTTCACGGGCTTCTTTTTTTTCCACTTAGTTCACCTTTTGGTTTAAATCGATACGATTTGAGTGAAGCCATGATGCGTGCTGAGAGACGTCGTTACCTAGTAAAACTGCGGTATCTGTGGTCCAAATTTAAACGAACTTGAAGACAAAACAGTTTTCGAAAAGTTACGTTACTCTTTGGAACGTAAAAACGTGATTAATGTAAAAGTTTCGTTCCTTAATTTTAATGGCATAGATGACAATCATTTGGACTCTGAAGCCTATTTTTCCATTGATTACTAAGATATGTTTTTATGTAGAAAGTATCTTCATCAGCCATGGGTTTATAGATGACAATGAGGTTTGCACTTCAAAACTTATTTGAAAATTAAAACAATAGCGTTTTTTCAAATACTAGATTTATTTGCTACAATCAATAGGAGACATTGGTGTTATTATCTTGAAATCCATTGAGGGACTCCCCTGGTTCTTACGCATGCTCTTCCGGATCTTCCGCTGGTATAGACGGAGATGTTTCCCTTGTGAATCGCTGTCTGTACATCGTGAAGGTACGTTTGTTCACCATAAACGAAAAGCAAATGAATACACCTGTTAGAGAGGAAAAATAAACATGACGAATAATTATATAAATTAAAACCAAGGTTATTGCACTGTTCAATTTATCTAAAGGTATGACCTGTCTAGGGTGGAGGGGTAATATCAGGTCCCACGGATCCTACGTGTACGGGGGTGGGGTTATATCAGGTCCCATGGATCTCCTGTGCACTTTAGTGGGGTTATATCAGTTACTATGGATCTCATGTGTACGGTGGTGGGGTTATACCGGGTCCCATAGTTCTCCTGTGCACGGTGGTGGGGCTATGCCAGGTAATATGGAGCCTATGCGTAGGGGGGTGGAGTTATAGAAGATACCTTGTGTTAGGGGGGAAGGAGAGGGGGATATATAGGAGAGAGAACATGGGCTCAAAGTCTGAAAATGGTCCCTGGCATGTTTAATACTCTTGACAGTTTCCCTTAGTGTCACATGGAGCCAATAGCACCGCAAAGGAAACAACTTACTGCACAGGAATGCGCGAACCACCGAGGCAAGATAGTTGAAGATTCGCATCTAGCTTGGTTGAGAGACAATTCCGGACTAGTCATGACACTCAGAGGGGGAAACCGAAACTTTAACGTGCATCTCACAAAAGTGGCGCAGGCAAAATCAAACCGGTGTGGAGTGGGTTTGTTTCATGTTGTTCAGGTTTTATTTTTGTTTTATTTCTTTCCTCTATTGAAGAAACCGTATTAATTGTGATGAAGGACAATTCACATATTGAGAGTAAATTCTGTAAATAGTAGAGAAACTAAATAATATAATGTCACGTCTGTCGATAATCTTACCTTGAAAGCTGTTGACTATGACGAATGGATATTCGATGTAAGGTGTTGGATGGAATGCCATAACAAATCCTAGAATCCAGGAGATGCCCATAACAGCTGTCAATTTCAGCACGATCAGGGGAAGGTTTCTTTGGCGAGAGGCCGCTACGTTGCCCTAACACAAAGAAATTAAACATATACGGTCAAAACGTGGAATGCTTCTACAGCCACGCGTTACAACAGAGAATATTTCATCCACTATTGATAACGAACTTCAGAAATTCTTAATTTTCTGGTTAGTTCTCTATTTCGATTTTGTGTCGTGTTTGAGGTTGTTGTTGTTGTTGTGTTTTGTTTGTTTTGCTGTTTTCATTTAAACTAATAAATAAGTACCTGCCCTAGTTGCTTGATGAAGACAGCTGTACGGATCAAAGACACGATGTTGAGAAAAATCATTCCTGAGACAGGAAATGCAACAGCGTAGGTGCGGGCAGGAAGTGAAAGCTGACATCCTTCTTCAGTAGCTGCAAGGAAAAAAATATAGGACAAAACTGATGCCACAAGTTTATTTTTCACGCCCCATAGAGCAATTGCATTCATTCTCCAGAACCACCATGCTAAACAAGGATTCAGAAAAATTGCATGACAGTGAGATAGATTTTCACGTCATTAGGCCAGTTTCTACCAAATAATCTGAAAACGTGACTTGCGCGCTAGTAAATAGCCGAAAAGAAACCCCGTTTACGAGGTTGCGTTTTTCTAGTATTGTGCGAAAGCTTTCCATGCGATGAGTTGCAGGAGTGGTAGCTACCTCTGAGGGATAAACTTACCATAACGGATATTTCCAGTGTTGGTCAACTGTAGAGCTACACAAATTCCCACGATAGCCAAAGGAACTCCCCAACAGATTATGCAGTATCGAATGTGGGTTTTCCTGTGTCTGGCAATGGCTCCAGGGTTTGAAAGGCTCACATCTGCGACAATCAACCAATACTGTTTACTCTGCTTCTAATAATGTGGTAGAAAATATTATGGCACTTCTGGGCTGATTAAAATCATCTCACTTGTAACCATTTGACTTAGTCCCTTTCTACACAGACTATCTCAATAGCAAAATGGATTCATGGCGCTCTAACTCATTTTTCACAAGGCATACGGAAGGTCTGTCTGTTACAAAAGACCAAATTATCAGAATGTTTACCTCGTTGTATTCTGGATGGAAAGGTCACGGGGGTTCGAGCCCTAGTCTGGACAAAATAGTGTTAAAATTGATTCCCTCACTGTTCCTTTTTACCAAGTAATGTAAATGAGTACCAGTGAATTGGAAAATTGTTACGAGGGGTTGGGGACGAAGGTTACCTGTCATTTTTAGGCATGATATCAATGTTAGTAAGGGTACTTCTTTCCCTTTCAAGCTGGAGAACATAGATTTTTTTGCACTTAATTTGTGGTCAAGACACGCACTTATGTCACCTACAGCTTATCACTGGTAGGAGCAGCACAATGTCACCTACTTGGGTTGGAAAAAGTTCGTTGCGTACTATAGGCGATTGTGCTCATCCACAAGAAAAAAGTCAGGATCAAGTAATGCAACAAGGCTCCCATCGCGACACAGACTGCTGACGAAACAACATCCGGATCTGTAACAAAGTACACTGACTGCATGGCTATCATTGCAGACGACAAATGCATCACTCTTTGACCAGGATAGGTTCTCAGCTCAGCAAACAGAAAATACGTCATCATCAGGAAAAGGAGAGTAATAATTGACAAGGAGAAACCAACATAAGTAAGAACAAGCAGTGTTAGAGATCGCAATTCTGGCTTTCCCTCATTTCCGCAAGGCTTTCCAGTACTTCGGGTGTAATTAATAAGCGAAGTGTTAACGCACAAAATGACTGTTTGGTTAATTAAGATGTAACTACCAATTGGATAAATCTTTTGGAGAAGGTGAAGTGACACAGAACCGTTTCTTAGGATCTGAAACTCGCTTTGTAAGAAGTTGGGACCCTGACAATTCGCATTCGAGTGTGTGTGATTTCTCCTGGGTGTTTGAGGGACAGTCGGAAGTGGCATGCATTTTTCTCTGAAAGGATCGTAATACTCAGAAAGCGAACAATTGACATCAGTTTGCAGCGCCTGAACCGACATTGATTTTGTTCTACTTTGCTTAGAATGCAAAGAGAATGTAAAGAGAACTTCGCTCAACTTCAATGGAAATCGATTGCTTCCAAATTTTTCTCCGCAACTGACTTCAAAGGATGACAAATTGTAGCCCGCCATAAGAGCGCAGTGAGGATTTTTGAACAAAGACTTAACACGACCAATCTTGAAAAAAATAGCGTTTGCATAAGACGGACAAAGATCTTTAAGCTTTGTGTTGGGTTCGGTGTGACTCTTAATAGGCGTCACGACACATTTGCGAGGAGACTGCGCCCCAAACGGAATGACTTTCCAAAATGTACCAAGTGGGGGAGACCGAATGTCATCAAGACGAGGATGACGGTTCCGTAACAGGGAAAATTTAATACTCCATAGATGAAGATCTTTTGATTTGCCATGACAGATTGCGCAGTACGTGTTAGCAAAGGTGATGTTTTGGGCTATGTCCTGTACAGGTACGGCAGTCAGAGGGTCAGCAGTGTAGTTGATGGAGCTACAGGAGTGCGCAGTCTCTGTACCCTTCCAAAGTGGCGGACATTTAGCGATCATCAGGTACCCTATTTCTAATTGTCTGTCATCTGACGGAGCTCTTCTGCAGGTTTCATAGGTCAGCTTCTTGGACTGACTTCTCACATCAGATGTATGCCTGAGGAAAAACAAATGCCTGATGACATGCGACACGAAATACTTGTTACATCGGCTCGATACGCCATTACTCCGAAACTTACATGTATCAAGTTAAAAAGCTATTCCATCTAGAATCAAAGTGCTCTGTGAGCAAACTCGTGAATTGACACATGATTTTTGAGATTATGTTTAATGTTATCTGGTTTAGGGAATTTTGTGGTTGATTGTCATCTAGAGTACGAACAGTAGTTCAGTGTTCGCTAATGTAGCAAAGAAACAAAGTAACGTTGGGACAAGAAGGCATTACAATTGAAATGATCATGCTATTACATTTAACAAGGTGGATGATGTCATGTGTTTTAAACGTCTATCATTTCTGTTTCTGGTTCAAAAGAAAAGGTTGGAAGTAAATGTGGGTGAAAAGTGAAATTTACTGTCTTTCGTTGTAAATATTAGAAAATCAAGGCCATTCTGTCTTAATGAAAACATTAACGATTCCCTCTTTATCAAATGAGACAAACGGGAACGAGTTTTGAGTGATATAACTAAGCCAAGCCTGCCACCGTCATTTTAGATCTCCGCCTGGGTAGATTTAAGTCACGTGCTAGGCAACGTATAATCAATAACAAGATAGAATTTCATTTCTGGCCTATTTATCAATTTTGTGGTGTGTAACTTTCGCATTTTAGTACGTTGTATGTATGTTGAATCTTCAAATTGTCTTGAACTTACAAGAAAATTGTTCTTTAAAAATTCACTGAAAATCGGTAGCTAAAATTGTTTGTCTAAGTGTTATTTTATTTTCGTGTTAACTTGTTATTTAGTCAGTCGCCGGCATCTTTTGTTGCTTCACACAGGAAAAACACACGCGACGAAACGTAATGATCAATTTTGTCCTCAATCTCACGCTATAACAGAAAAAGCTTTTGAACATCTGTAAACTCCGAGCGCTTCGCAGTAAGTGATATTTTCAATGAATCTTCGGATTGTTTTCAAGTTCAAGGATTGTAAATTACAATTTTATGAAAAACGAAGGTTGTTGTTATTTCAGTGTGAATCCTTGAATGCTTGCCAGTCGCTGGCGCCGCTTGTTGAAACTAAAACGAAAAAAAAAAACTCTTTTAAGATTATCATTGGCTTCTTTTTCACCCCACCACTATTCTTAGCAACAAAGGTCGCCATTTCGTCTGTTTATTGCTCGCCAAAAACTATCAAATGTACTCAAAAGCCTAAAATCTAAAAAAAGTTTACAGGAATCGACCAATCGAGCGAGCGAGCGAGCGAGCGAGCGAATGCTATTCGCCACATCGTATCTATAACTCGCTCTTGCGCATGCGCGCAATTCACGAGTTAAAAAGGACCTCTTTATATACATATCCTACCACATGTCATAGTCAACGCAGCAATCTCCAATCTCTTCAAATAGTTCATCGCAATAACACTCTCCCCATCTGTAAGGGCTCTTGCGTCTAACAGGGGGACCTCTTTGATGAATATTCGTATTACAGGATGCTCCTACTTTGCAATATTTATTATCGCCATGTTCTTGCGTGAGGGTTTGGAGTTCTTTACAAAGTTCCCCCTGATCTGCCTGTAATGGTTGACAAGGGCTTAAGTCTGTATCATTGAAGAGAAAAAAGTTCCTTTCAGTAAATTAAACTTCAAGTTGACAGAAATATCTGTCCATTTTTTGCTTCCCTTTTCCGTAATTCCACACCCACAGGAAAGGAATACAAACTGAGCAAGTAAAACTCGATGTTACAATTTTGCTGGGTTTTTGTGTTTCGGCTTTTAAACTCTAACTAAATATTTACCGATTGTATAGAAAGCTTAAAACAAAAAATATTGCCATATTTCTGATAAAAATATCACTTGATTGTTTAAGTTTGGTTGCCCAACGAAGAAATGTAATTCTACAACAGGAAAAGAAAAACCAAAACAAGCCAAGCTTTCGTGCATTGATTTACCTGCTTCAATTAGAGGAGGACTTGTGTTTCCTTGTCCAAAATATGGGCCACAAACAGCAAGAATAAAAATAAAACAAAGAGACAGTACTCCCATTGTTAATTTAAAGGCGGATGTTTCTTTGCAAACTAAATGAAAAAGAGAACATATTTATCATATAAACTGCGGTGTTTTACAAGGATTTCTAGCCTTGAGAAAAGCTGTAACAGCACAAATGTGTTTAATATCGCCAATTAGCTGACGAAACGTCACTCGCCTTTCGCGCCACTGTGTCAGGTTGAGGACAGAATGGCAAAGCGTTCGCCATTCTTAATCCAAGGTTGTTTGTCGAAATTTTCTCGGTTTATGGCGTCTTACAACACCGAAAAGTTCATTTCAGCCACAAACAATGGGGTTCAAGATTTTCTAAAAGCGGAAGAAACCAAAACACCAAAAGAAAAACCAAAAGTTGCTTGGCTTGGCAATGGCATTAATTTCGACAACCGGCCAATTTGAACGAGTAACTGAGCTGATTTCTTATGGTCGATATCGTACATATTGAGAACTTTTAATTGCTAGTTACGCCCACTGTTTGTTTTTGTAAATGATTCAACGCATTTTTTGAGCCTAATCGTCCATGCACTTCACGACTTTTCTTCGGAGATTGTGGATCCCTTTTATTTTCATTCATAAAGTTGTCTATCTTGATAAGAAAATAACTAAAAGATTATGTAACATGATTACTGTGTGTAACAAAATCAAATAAAAATTTCATGTTATCAATCCAGGGCTTGACATTAACAGGAAATAATTAGAAACTATTCCTTTTTTAGGACTTTCAAGATATATGGTTTGCTTATCTCTGTTTTCAAGCTCACATATTGCATATGAAACCTGCAGTGGACTACCACTCTGTCGTTTCAGGGCAGAGGAGTCGCTGGGCTAGAAAGTTGACTTAGTCTTTCCATTGTGGATTTCATTTTCTCTGCTCTATATGCCAATGCCTTTAACTTTTTTTTCTAGGTAAAGCGAAATAATCGTCATTTGAAACAAAGATTATCTCTCAGTTTAAAGGCTTACATGTTCTTGTTTCTTCTAAGTTCTCCTTTGAATGTCCTTGGCCATTTCAGATGCTAATTCAGATTCGGTAACAGTTGGGTGAAGATGGTTCAAACCGGCTTGCACAGTTGGACAGGTAGATGTCAACTGATTGAGTGAAGCAATCTGAATCTCGTTTATACAGATAAACACCTACACGTACCTTCCGGGGCTGTTGCATCCGCACTGTACCGTTCTAACAAACCGTATTGTTTAAAAGTTCGTTAAAGTCGGATGTGAACAACAAATACGTGTGTACGGTAAAAGCGGTTCGAAATAAGCCTCGTGGGAAGGTGATTTTTTTTTTATTGCAAAAATTATAAGCAAACACGAAATGTTTCCTGCTTTAATTTGGGCGTCTCATGTGGTTTTTTTTAGCTAAGGGTATATTTCCTCAAGAGCCCGGAAAAATCCCAAATAAACAGATCATATACTAAATATACTAGATGATAAATCAATGCAGATTTTATTGTGTCCTGAGCGACAGAAAAATTAATCGTTATTTACCTATTTATGAATATTTTTGAGTTTTTTTTTTGTTTGTTTACTTCTCTGGGTTCGCATGTGCTGCCAGAGAGTAGGCAGCAATGTTTTTTTCTCTCGTCCAGAATAAAAGATTTAAAGCTAATGGTTTGTTGTTCTCATTAAGCAACTGAATAATTGTTTAAACAACAGCCGTTGCATAGAACCATACTAGCGGTTTTCTGTCTTTTTTTTTTTTTCTAGTGATTAATAATATAAAGATTTAGCCAAGCCTAAAAGCGGAGCTCGCATTTTTTTTTCCCGCACGTCTCTAGGTACATGTACAGTTGACCACGCATGTTAAAAGTAGCACCTTGTACGGTCGGTCGTACGGTCGCGCGTCCAAATTTTTTCGGCTTGATGGGTTACTACTATTTTGTATAATCATGAGGCAAAGCTCTGCGAGCTCCGCTATCATTGTAAATGATTATACACGTCATAAAACGATGTTCGCAATGAGCTCAACCGTTAGCCGTTAAATGGCAAAAAAATTAGCCGTTAGGTATAAAAATTGACATGAACTATTAGTCGTGAAAAAACAGTCAACTGTAAAATGGTTTCTTTTAATTTAAACGGAAGAAATTGACCGTTGGCCGTAAAATGGCCGTAAAAGCCACGACCCCATTAAGACCCTCCAAAAGATTATTTTGCAGTCGATATTTTTGAACATGATTGTAAATCTTCCTCGAATTCACTGCCTGATCTAATTTTGTTTGACACAATTAATTTAAATTTATATTGGAGAAACGCCTGGCTCGACATGGAGAATTCCCAGGAGATTTTTCCCAGGAGAATATATTTGGACCTGAAAACCGTTTACATAACGTTAGTTTCTTAGCCTGTAGGTTACCGTTTCCCTTCTAGGGAGAAATTAGCTTTCAATATTAGCTAGAGAGAAATTAGCTTTCATAAAAAAAAAAAAAAAAAAAGGAAAAAAAGAAAAGAAAAAATCCTTTTACTGCAATTATTTCTAAGATTTCTGGCAGATAAGAAAAGCCATCATTTTCTATGAATATAACTTGGTTCTAACTATTTCAATTTCATATTGTCTCCTATTTATTGTTTGAAGCTGGGAGTTCCGATTGCATTTACCCAAAAATTTCATCCATTGACCCTAAAATCAAAATCAATTGTTGGTCTGGTATCCGGTAACCTTAATTAAAAGAAATGAAAATCATACCCTACCAATGCTCACATTTACGCGATCATTTTTCCTCGAAAAAGTGCTAACAAAACAGGATACAGCCTCCACCGACTGCTTTTCACTCAAAATTGAGGAAGACGACCCAGGTTTTTGCATTGGAATAGGTCCGGCGAATTCCGTTTGAAATTAATCCATGCATACAAAAATAATGAGTTTCAATTCTTTCGCAAAAGTAAATGAAGGCTATTGATTGCTTGGGTGTTGCTAAACCGTAGATCAGCTGACCTCGGATCCGGAACCTCCGGAACCTGCGGAACCTGCAGAACCATTACTTTTGTTGAAAAAAAGTAATTAAATAAATAACATTGAAAAAACCTTAACACTGTTCGAAATTTCATTTTCGGGTATAAATAAGACTGCATTGATGGAGATGTGTTTAAATAATTGACTTAATTGTGGTGACATTTACCCTACAAGGGTATGTACTATCGTAATTGTAAGATCTTAGCGTGCGGAATGCTGTCAATTGTTAATTAGGGTGTCTCCAGAGTGTTGTTGCTGTTTCGTGTCGTCTAAATTAGTGTTTTTTCCACCGGCTAGTCAGCTTCTTTTGTTTTCCATATCGCATGCTTTCGTTCATTATTGTTTCATTCGTAATTATTGGCGTCAGTTTCACTTTCGTTTCGCATGCGTTGATTTTCAGTTTTTTCTGCGTATGTCAGTAAACTGACCTTGCGAGTCAAATTGTATTATGACGCAATATAAGGAAGCTATTACCTTCTAAGACGACCAGGAAGAGATTTTAACGATTAGAGGACCCAAAGCAATGATTCATGGCCTCAAAAAATTAATAGGTCGTAACCATGCTTCGTGAGTGTCTGCATGCATGCAAACGGTTAATATCCTATCAGTTAACCCTTTAACTCCTGTGAGTGACAGAGATAGAATCTCTTCCTACTATATCTTTACAATATCATGCAGACAAGTGATGAGAATAAAGACAAATATCAATTATGGGATTAGTAATTGCTCCGATACCAAATTTTTCAGACTAACATAATGAGAATCATTTGACTGACAGTAATGAGAATTACTAATGAGATCTTGGGAGTTCAAGGGTTAACAAACCAATTCATATGCACGGGCCGGTCATTTTGGCAATCATTAACAAATATATCTCAGCATAATCAAACGTATAGGAAAGACCAGCATAAAAATTAAAGGAGACCAACGATCTAAGGGGTTTCCTAAAATCGAAGAGCACAAATATTACCAGTGAAGATGTCCTTCATGTCTCTGTGTTCTACAACTCAACACATGTACATACGTGTCTTTTTTTTTTTTTTTAATATATGTCACGAGTGTCGATGTAGAGCAGGGTTGTTCCTAGACAAAACTCAGGATCGTCGGTATCAGCAACAAACTTTTTATTTCCACGTAGTTGACTTCTTGTTTTTATAGCACTAAGCTTCTTCACAATTCTCTCTCTGTGTTTGAGGAAACTGTCACTCTTATATACATCAAGTATATGGATCTAGAAACTTCTCTAAAGAACTAAATTTAGTAGATTAACATGGTTTCTAAATTTGAATAATTACGTAAGAAATAGAACGTTCCAGAATGTTCTTTTTACCAGAAGGTCACGTCTAGATGACTTCGGGTTCTAGAATGTTCTATTAGAATGCTCTGGGACTTTACTTAGACAATTTTTCGTAACAATATATCATGGCGGCGGATCTTAATTGGCGTGACTGATATGTTTCGTTGCCTCTCTCATGCTTGATTTACCGTTGCTCTATTATTTCAATAAAGAGTTAAGATAAAAAACTGTTTAAAAACGCAATTATTTATCATACATCAGAGAACTCAAACGTCTATTTGGAGTTGAGGATGAAAGATAAGAATTTGCAAGACATTGCATATACATAATCTCTTGGAGTCTTTCAAAACCAATTAATTATTATTATTTTAATATTCTGCATCAAAAAGTGTGTATGAATCTATGATATTGAACCCGTTTTGAGATTTGTCAGAGTAATATAATCCCCTCAAATCATTATAAGTTTTACCTAAAATTCGACTATAAACGCCGCCATTTTGGATCTTCTTTACTAACCACGCCTCTTAACCATGACATAACAAAATCTCTCTCCTTTTTTGTAACATCACTTGGCGATCTATCCAAGCAACTGCTAGGAGTAGAGCAACATGAAAGGATATTTTTCTCGCATTGTAGCTTTGTTTTGGCTCTTATTTTCTTTTGAATAATGGGGGCCTGGGTGTCGACTTCTTTAACATTTATGAGGATAATTTCGAATAGTTAAATCTCCTTAATGTTTGATTGAGCAGTGTTGCCTACAGATAAATTAGATCCCAGTCACTCCTAAGGATTTAAGAGTTTAAAAAAATGATTTTGGAAAATGTACAGACGGATTTAGTGAACGCTTGGAGAAGGTAGCCCGATGATAAATGCTATCTGCTCTTTTGATGTTGTGTTATGATTCAGCTCCTTTTTAGTTTCTTCAGGGTCTATTTGCCGCTTCCGCTTGCCACCGTACTGCACATACACCTCTACCTGACTACGACCGGAAGAGCTGCTGTGAAATATGTTGAATCTCCATTTCAGCACTTTGTGATGGAAAGCTGCACGAACTTCACTATTTCTCAGCACGTGCAAGAGAAATATGAGCATACCCTACAAAAGTAAAAGGAAATCTTGTGTTTGACAAGGTTCCTTTATTGAACTATAATTCCTCGTATAAACTCAATTTTATCAAAATCCGATAAAATAAACAGACTATTTTCTTAACCGAAGGCCTCGTGATCCAAATCGATAAATGAAGTGTGGGATTAAAATGGTTTTCCCAGAGCCCTTTTATACTCAGACCCAGACCCATTTGACCAAAGCGGCCAACTTACAGACATGCGTATAAGTAATTGGTACAGACCTGTGAAGAGTTAAGAATGGTAAAAACATACTGGAACACCAATCCTGCGTCTGTTACAGCCAAGAGACCAAATACCCAGGTTAAACCCAGCAGAGGACTTAAAATAAGAAATGACTTCAGAGTTTTTCTAAAAGGGAATAAAACGCAAAACTGCGTTCACGTTACAATTTTCTTCTGGAGATATACCACGCTATATACATTTCGCATAGATAATTATTTAACTGGAATAAAGGGAAATCGTTCGAACTATCTATTTAATCATGAGTGAATAATGGAAAAGATTCTCTTTTGCGAATAATCCATGAAGGTCTAAGGAAAAAAGGCAAAACGTTTTCATGTAAAACTACTTCATCTAAAACTTCATGAAAAAAAAAAAAACAACAACAACAACAAACAGATCCCCTGGCTGATTAACCTTTGATTTAGATAAATTTAAGAGCTGTACGAGCACAAGTTAATAATTCTGCTAGAAAGTTAGTATTTCATTTATGTTGGTATAAGAGAAGGCATATTTTGAGGAAAGATGATCATTCGGTGGCATTTTGCCTCTGAAACTCTAAAGAATTTAAGAAGTTTTTATTGTCGTCTACCTTAGTTACCATGCCACCGCAGACGGGTCTTCCTAACAAAAACATACCTGAAGGTCTTCATTTTTGAAGGATTAGGCTCATGGAGATTTCTGATTTCTCGTAACACCGCCATCAGTATTACAAAGTTGATCTTAACAAATGAGAAAAGTAAAATAAAGGCTTTAACCACTTGTCTAGATGTCATTCATAATAGATGTGTCACCAAGTCAGTCAGCAAGCCAGTTAGTCAGTCAGTCAGAATATGATTAACGCATTTATTAATTTTTTCATTTATTGATTCTTCTTTCATTTATTCATTTACTGTTCATTCTTCGTTTTTGTCATTTCTGGCTATCAGGTAAGATAACAGTGAAAGCAAAGACGGTGGACTTACAATTGTCACAAATAACACAGGGACAATAAAGGCCCAGCTCAAACGCTTCTGGAAGGACAACCAGCAGCTGAAAGTTAATTCAGACGACAGAACTGTCTAAAAACGCAGCTTATGTGACAGTATCTAATGGAAATAAAAAGTTATAATGAAGAATAAAACGCCGCTTACTTACTAGTTTTCATTTGTGTAACTCTCAAGTCCTTTTCCACTGCCTGAGCCAATTATTAGAGAAATAACTATTGGTAAGATAGGGAAACCTATAGGATAAGAAATGGAAGCAGCTCAATAACTCAAGAACACATAGGCCTACAAGAGTTTAAAGTGAAAAAAATCAGTTCAACAGGATGAGGGAGTACTACAAAAACAATAAGAAATCAATAACAACAAAAAAATAACAACAACAAAAATAATTACAACAACAAAAATAACAAAAACAACAAAAGAAAAAACAACAACAATAGACAAGATAAGGTCAACCAGAATATAAGAAGGTCCGTTCCTATCATGCGTTGCAGTGGTTGTACTGGCCTCAGTATTCTCTTTCACATGAAACATGCATCGCTATACCAAGGAATATTCCTCTTTTCACTTCTGGCTAATAGCAACTCGTGCGATATTTTGTGGTATACAAGTAGATATCACCGTCATTATTTTCATCACCGTAGCAATGACATTGTTACATTTCTTACCCCAGCCAAAGAAATAGAGGTATCGCATTTCCACTGTGTTGAATACTTCAACAATCATTACGTACAGGAAAACTCCCTCCAGAAGCATCCACCCAAACGCTGCCAGATAGAAGTAGTGGAGTAAAACAGCCACTAAGATGCACACGGACTGAAATGTGAGACCCAGAAGTAGGCTGATAATTAGAAGCTCCGAGGAAATATCGAGCCAAGAGATTTAGTAATTCATATAGATCTTAGACCAAAATTGGTTCCGGACAAGGAAACTCGTCTTCTAGAAATACGCAATAGTGTAGACTGAAGTAGCGAGAGCCAAATATCCAGCGAAAACATGTCTTGAAATTTCTAGTAGAAATTCTCTCTCAGTGTTGTACATATAACGCCTTACGGGATGCTCAGTTCATCCTGGAGAGATTCGAGAGGATTGGTTTTCGAAACGGGAATAACGTGATGCTATCTCAGAAGAGATCACCTTAGGCAGTAGATGTTCGTCGCTTACGAAGAACGAAGAAATATGTGATTTCAAACGTTTGTTAGCTCACCTTATTACTCGTGGCCTCGATTCCGGACAAAAATACCAGTTGAGCAAGAAACAGAGCAGTGCAAAGATTCAGCCTGACTTGGATTCCTTCTGCTTTGATCTTCCTGTTCAAATGTATTTAATGAACGAAATGGGCATGACATTTTTCCTCGCATCCACCTAGTAGTCTGGAGCAAACGCTACTGGGGAGGAATGGAAGAAAGGTGCCTATATAGTTTGTAATATATTATTGGGTCGTTCTCTGCTTGTATTCCATTACTATGAAAGATGTTTAAAAGTTTCTATTAATAGGTAATTCTGTGTCAAAATACCTCAACTTCAGTCGAAAAAAACGAGATATTTTGGTGCAATGGTTCCTTAATTACTAATATCGTCTTAAAACAATTTTTTTTAGGAACAAAACAAAACCAGGCAACTAGCGCGTTCTGCAAAATAATATTTCTCGCACTTTGATAGTAATTTACGAATCTAGAGATTTACCTTGCTCTTATGTATAGGTAAGACATTTTTTCTTCTCTTTTTTTGCTTTTGTTTTTTGTTTTTTAGTAGCACTCACATAAATGTCACGTAGACGAAGATAACCATTACTTCCCCAACGAGGGACAAGGAGCAACCAATATAGGTGATGATGAGCAATGCCCTTCTGTGCTCGGATGGAATGTTATCCTCCTGAGAATCACGGAAATTAGTTAAAAATTGGAAACTGCTTTGGAAATTATGACTAACAAGTTTTGAGTTCGTTAAAAATGAAACTTTCTCCATGATTAGTCCGTCCATAAACGAATAAAGGGGGAGAATGCAATAAGCTTAGAAAATGCCAAAAAAAAAAATTCGAGACGCAATCACGAGAACGACAAATAACTTTAGGAGGATGTGCATAAGCGACACACGTGGTTTTTTTTTTCTTAGTTCCCGACAAAGCTAATTAAGACAATTGAAAAGAACGTTTATAACATCACACCTCGATGTCCTTGTATTGCATTAGAACTGCAAAATTCGTGAGGTGGTTACAACTGCAAACGGTCGACAGCATCGAAGAATCATTCAGTACCGTGCAACCAGCAGTTGACCATGAACCGTTCGACGAGCTAAAAATCAGTTGATCATAAATTGAATAAGAAAGAGAGAAAGAGGCAAAGAAAAAAGTAACGAACTTTCACGAGCACCAAATGTAAACAAGTATATAAATATATTTATACCAACAGATTGATGGAATAATTAAAATGACCTACCTGAAATCGTCCGTCCAGAAGACACATTTCCTTTCAACAGCTTTTGGATCAATGCTCGGCTACCGGCGAAAGAAGCGTAATGACGTTATGATATGAAATGGTCCACGTGATGAATTATACTACTTTTTCCATCTAAGCCCAATTACAATCCTAATTGTCTAGCCGATAATCATCAAAAAAAAAAAAAACAAAAAACAAAAAAAAAACAATATAGTTTATTTTACCTCGTTGTGACTAAAATAAATGGTGATTTTATTTTGAATAGTTTCATTCTGGGGAGGGTCAAGAACAACTCCCACGACATCAGAGATCAGTCTGTAGCTACAAAGACAACATAACAAAATTGTGTGATTATTAGAGAAGTTGAGTGTCAAATATCCAATCCGGGATTGTATATTTTTGCTTCACTCTACACCGTGATTTTTCCGGAAACCTTGCACCACCCTCTCAACCAATCGCATGCAAAACTAATAACAATAATTATTTTGTCCTCTGCGTTTTCCCTTAAGTTGAATTGGGCAGTTTTCTTGGTTTTAGTTTGAGTTCTCATTGGTTACTAAAGGGTATTTTTGGTTTTAGTTTGAGTTCTTATTGGTTACTACAGGGTATTTTTGGTTTTAGTTTGAGTTCTTATTGGTTACTAAAGGGTATTTTTGTTTTTTGTTTTACGACACTCAATCAAAAAATGCTCGATCTCATTAGTAGCTAATCTTACATGAATATAGATCCTGACATTGCCTGACCATTCCCTGCCATTTTCCCCTCAAGAATCTGACAACGTTAATTTGCAAACTGAAAACCTAAAGTTCAAAGGAGCTTTCTAAATATATAGTGCTGTTTACCGGTACCGGTAAAGTTTTAGCATATGAAAATCTCCTCCTATTTACGCCCTCCCTTGAGTCGCTATTGAAGAACAAACAATTACAACAGTAATTTTCCACTCATCCAGAAAGGGCTCTCTTAACACACACTTAATGGGTTCATGTGAACTAACGAATTCGTACCTGCTTCTGTTATAAGTCCAAAAGCTGTCTTCATTACTTGCCTTCTGGTGCAACAATACTGCGATAACCCTTCCTGGAAGAATGGCCAAAAAAAAAAAAAAAAAATACTACGTGAGTAGAAACTTGCCTACAGAACACAAATGATAAATTCGCTATTTTTAAACACCAGATGATCATAAATGTGTGCGCTCAGAAGAAACTTCAATATTTACCTGCGTCTTTAAACACTTTGTGGGTGATAATAATTCTGACCAATCGGCTTTCATTACTGTTGTTATTTGTATCAAAACTTATTTCAATATCAGTGGAAATTCCTTTCGGCACTTTTCTCAACTTAGTATCTATGATATTTCAGAGAAAAAAAAAATCAGAAAATTAATACATAGAGAACGACAAACTTTACCAAATAAGCCTTTTATCGTGGGCTATGACGCGACAGAATTCGTGACGTGATCCAAGATGGCGGCCATCATGACAGCCACATTTGGAACCCATTTCAAGACAAAAAGTAGGCTTTATTTTGGCAGCAATCGTCTCGGAATTTGATCTTAAGCGACCGAATGATTCAGAGGATTTTCCTAAATATTTCATTGAGTTGACGTAAAATCTGACGGGCTTATTGAAGAGGACTCCTATTTCTTTTGTCGTATGTCGTAAGTTTTTACCATACCATATCATTTTTATCAATGATACAGAAATTAAGACCCATGTTGACACAATACGTACTTACCCAAACCTGATCCCATATCTATGAAATAAATATCATTCCCTTCTCTACAATAGTTTTGACAGCAGTTCAGGAGTGTGTCCTCGATTTGGCAGCTACCGACCAATGTACTATTATGCTCTTCACAAGACCAGGAATATTGTAACGCCTTTGATATAACAGAAGAAGCATGAACAGTTAAAGGGTTAATTTTGCTAAAATACAACCAGCTGAATTGGAATAGTTTGCTTAAATTGAAATCACAGATGATGCTCTATTTGGTTGGGAGTAAGAATATTTTTTTTTTAAAAGTGTATGAATGTATTTTACCTGCAATTTTGAACGAGTTCCTTTACTTCGTGAGCACTTTGAAAGCTGCATGAAAAAGAAAACGTTTGATTGGAGTCAACTTGTGAATTCAACGCATAATATTGGTAAATCTTAATTTGTTCGCGAATACTCAAAGCCACTGAATAAACCATGATCTTTATTTACCAGATATTGGCGGCAATCATCTGTATAATTAGGCATAATACCATTCGGATCGGAATCATCTATAATTGTTAAAGAAAAATGAATGATTAGCAATGGGGTCAGTTTTGTTTGCTACACGTCGGTGTAACCCTTGAGCTCCCAGAAGTGAATAACACGTAGGGTTTTTTCACAGTTTTCAATACGTTAGTTGATAAAAGAGTGGTGAAAACGAACGCAAAGTTGTCTTCGTAATTCATTTACAGATTAATAAAGACGTGTAGATCAGCTACTTTTTATGGTAATTTAGCGAGTCCAAATCGACAATAATGTTATGTCAAGGTTTCTTTTGGGGTTTTGGAATGAGCTGACTGTAATTCTTAACATTAATGATTAACTGGTACAGAAGAAAATCTTCGTAAGAAAGCTGCATTTAAAAGAAATTACATTACGGAAGTATGACATAATTGCTGAGCTACGAAGCTACACGTTGATATTTAGGCAGATGTTATCGAAGCCATGTAAATATTGATAAAGATTGGTAGACCTCACCGATATAGGAGACTACAACAGGAAGTCTAACGCTGCAATCCATCGACTTCAGCTTCATCGCAGAGTTACCTATGGCATAACAGCGGTCCAATGATGTTGTGTTATCCAGGAGTTCTAAGGGTACCTGAGCTGATATATAAGGTACACGCCCCCATTGAAACGAACCATTGCTATTGAGTTTAAGAGCAGTCCAGTAAGCAGAATAGAGGGATAAGTCGGGTTGCGCGTCACAAAGCTGTTCTATACTGGAAATTCTTGCCAGGGTAGAGTCAATAACTGCTGCATTCCAAGTAACTTTAGGTATATCAACTGATTCGTAGACCACATAAGAGGAGTGAGTTTCTGAAAAGTGATGAAAATTTTTTTCTTTTTTTTAAGCTTTGCCTTTACAAATGGTAATGTATATTGAAGTCAGGGTTTTTATAATTGGGAAAATTTACAATTGATTCAATATATTTCACGATTTCACAATTTCACCATCTCAGATGTCAAAAGTAAAAAAAAAAAAAAAAACAACAACACACAAACAGATTGACAAGATACCACAAATTGTATCAAAATATCTGACTGCATTTATTACTCTGTCGTTGAAGAGCTACAAAATCAGTTCAATCCCCCGACAATCAAATGAAAGATCGTTATTTCGCAGAAGCCTAAAAAACCTCTTAATTTTGCGTTAAACTGTGTAAAACAACCTTTACATTGTAGAATACATCTATTAACTACACTTTACCCTGCTGGCATCCTCCTCTTAGAGTAAAATCAATGCAATTCATGTACGCACTCGTGCATCAAAAGGCCGATTTCCTGTACAATTTATTAATCATCATCTATTTTAGATACCGTGCCTTTATGAATGCAGAAATCCGCTGCAAAACCAAATCCAAAATTATGCTTGGTTCATTTTAAATGAAATCAAATAACAAGACCAGTTCCACTCTTTCCGTCTACTCACTAAATAGAATATTTTTCTCCTAATGCAACAGAAAAATAGTGTTAATCATTTATTCATTGCTATCAAATGCGAGATTTATCGTAACAAAAGAGCCCGCAAATTTAAGATTTATTTCACATAATACATCTTCCCCGATTTAACGCCGCCTATGACATAATTATAGGAAGCATAATTGACGTGATGTCTTATTGTGTAGACGTAGGCATGGCGCGTATCTTCTGCAAACACTGTATGCACTCCTAGATAGATAAATAGCTTTTTTATCGAGCGTTTATTTCCTTTTTTTTTGCGTTTTTTAGGAACCTATACTAAAACTACATGACAACAACTGTTTCTCACTTAGAATTTTACGCTAAAGGAACTGGCATATTATGGATAAATAACATTAACTCTTGATCACAGACAGTCAATTTTAAGTTCCTTATGCAATAACGAGAAACATTGAATTGATATGCTTATTGTGATATTTACTGTTCAAAACAGACGAATCCAAGATAAACTGCGATTAGGTTTGGAGTAAAGATTATAAAGTGAAGCGGGTCCTTAACTAATGGGATTTCGCTGAAGTTAAATAGCATATGATAAGATAACGAAAGTAGATTTGATTCAGAGCGGTGAAATAGCTTGAAAATGATAGTGATGCCGTAAACCTTCTGGAGTTTCGAGGAGAGCTTTGTTACTACGATCATTTCCAACGTCTATAATTTAAGATTTTTCTACGGATCAAGTTTTGAAGGCACTTGATATTTCCTGAATAACAAATACTAACGCTAAAGGACTATCCATGTCAAAACAAACAGTTCACTAGAGGGTTATATTTAACAATCAAAAAATATTAACCAGAGACTTGCTTTAAATAGCAGGAAAAGAAAAAGAAAATAAATGAAATTGGTCTAAAAATACGAAGTTTTTATATAAAAAATGTTCTTTTGCTGAATTTACACGTTGTCTAAAATTTCGTGTTCGTTGCAAGAAAAGTATGTCGCTTGATTACCTTTCAGTGTTGAATTAATAATAACCGCATATCCTCTTCGTCTTTAATTAAAATAGAAAAGCATGGCACAATATCACTGAAAAGTAGCTCTTACCTTGAAAGAAGTGAACTAGCAAAGTCAGTAACATTTGAAAACGCAACCGAGTTGA